>NW_026555334.1:29899296-30082103 GCF_029017545.1 Prosopis cineraria
TTGGAAACAATTTTCCTTAGTGCCTATTGAGGTATGGTGTTGGAGATGAGAGAATCCTTATTGTCCCTGTGTGATATGGTATTGGAGTCAATGACGCCCCATTGTGTGTATTGGGGAAACCATAGTTTGTATTATGTGTCAGAGCACATCTTTGGCCAGGTGATTCTACCACTATAGGTAGCTCAAGACTAATGAGAGTGTACATTCGTCTAAGATGAGCTTATGGTTATCATGTTGGGGTGATTTAGAGGTTCGATTGGTAGAGAACATGCTAATATGTTATGTGATATGATGAGATATTGTTTAAGATAACATGAAATCCTTTGTGATTAAGAAAAAGTTGAGAAGGAAATGAGATATGTGATAAAAAATGCTATTTATGAGGTTTTAATATTATATTATGTTTATTTCTATATTGTTGCATGTGATAGTCACTTAGGAGTGAGTTATTTTATCACTACGATTTTTATCTCACCCCTGTGGTTACATGTTTATAGGATCAAGAAGTGATCAGGGTAAGGGAGTGAGTTAGGACTGGCTTGAGTATGAAGCTATGTGCACTGAGTTTGTGTAATGAACTGAACTGAGATTGTATATATATGTGTATATGAGTTTCCATAGGATTGCATGCACATATTGAATTGAGATTTTGTGAAATCAAGCCCGATTTTGTGTATATGTGTTGTTTGAAACAAAGGGGCTATGATTTGAGTATATTGTATTGAAATGATTTTTGTGTTAATGAATCTAAAGCCAAGGGATAATTATGATGAAATGAGTAATTTGGGGGCTAAGATTGTATTATGAATATGATTGTATATGTATGGGTTAAGAAATAGCCAAGTAGCCTAGCTGTGCCAAGAAATGGCAAAGTAGGTGAAGTTAGTGAATTATGGAAATTGGCCGTAGAGGGGTCAAATTTTAATATATAAGTATGATTGTGATTAATTAAGGTTAATTAGGTGTTAGATCTTTTTAGACTTGGTTCAAGGCCTAGTGAGGTCTAAATGAGAGAAAGGAATCGATTGAGCATTTGGATGTGCAAAGTTTTCAAAAAAAAAAATGACATTTTGCACTAAGTAACCAAATTTTGATCGAACTATTAGATCATGTCCAAACCTATCTCATTAAATAGTATACGAACTAAGCTTCATGTGAGCGCTTGAATCACTTCAATTGAATGTCGTATGTAAAAATGACACAAGCTAGAAATTCATCATTTTACTGTCAAAATGATAGCAGAAATTCAGACAGGTATGTTGTGACGTATAGTGACACATGCCACGATGCACGACATAAAAAGGGTGAGCATGTGGCTTTATGTCACATGCTGCAATGCACGAACCATTTCTCAGTTTTATTTTGTGATGAAATGCATACCATTAGGATAGAAATGTTGGTGGGTTATGTCCACTATGTATTAGAGGAATGTATGATTTACTTCCATTGTATATTTCTCTGATTGTGTTGTGAATTGATTGATTTTACAAAATAAGTCTTCAGCTGAAGCTTTTGAAATAAAATTTGATTATGGTATTTGATGTGAGGCAGTGGTAACACCATAATCTTCTTTTATATTGAGTGAATATATGAAGAGGTTTACATGTTACACATTTCTTTTTATATGGGTGGTCTCTTAGGTTCATCATGGTAGAGTCAAGCTCTACACTCTGAATCATCAAGACTTCCTAGCCTTATACAAAGTAAGATCATGACCCCCTATCCTAGTCTAAGGTAACCTCATAGATCATTCAATATCCTAGGTTCGTCATGGCGGAGTCAAGCTTTATGCTTTGGATTATCAGGATTTTTCTCCTTGGTCCGACCTGGCAAAGTCAAGCTCTACGCTCTTGATCATTGGGACTTTCTGGACCTCCTTATGGTAGGGCCACATTTCCCCCTACTATAATCCAGGGTATATCTTGTGGATGCGATGCATGTTAGTGCACGTGCCACTTCAAATTCATTTTAATCAATACTCATACATTCGCATGCATATATTTTCACAATGTTGCTAGTCTATCAATTTACAATATGATGCATGTAATTATATCAAAATACTTGCAAAGAATTTCATAAACAAATAAGTAAAAGGGTTACCCCAGTTACCTTCAAGGGTTACCAATCAAACTAAGCTCCAGGGGTGCAGATTCTCACGAGCAACTTCAAAAGTGCTTAATCTATATAACACAGTGCCCCTCAGTCAATTTCCAACACATTTCACAAGGCATTGATTTGGCAAAATCAAATCACTTAGCACATAAAACAATTCTATTGAACTCTTTTCAATTCACTTATCCATTATTTATGGCCATTAGCTCTATAGGCTACTTAAAGAACCATAATAACCCTAATTCATTCATTCACCTAAATTCTTACTATTAACCTAACTTTTAGGCCATTTTGAGCCTAAATGCTTATAGCTCAACCATTCAACTCCATATTAGTCAAAACCTTAGTTCTGTATTTGATATCTTGTTTCTAACACTTCTATTAGATTATAACACCTCAGAATCTCATGATTTGATTTCTCAACCAATGAAATTCAATGAAAAAGGGGTAGAATTGAGGCTTGGGATTGTGCAATACTTACCCAGCAAGTTATCAATTGAAGCAGACTCCTAAGCTCTAATTATCGCTTGCCCTAATAGAGATGGGCTCCTTTCTCCCTTTAAATGCATCTCTAGCTTACACTCTTCGGTTTTCATGAGTTGTTAACATTAACTTTAAGTGATTCTGGACGGTGTGCCACGGCATGTGGCATAGTGAGAAAATTCTCACTTGTGCTCACGCATTCTGTCCCAAATTGTCTTTCTACCATTTAATCCTATTAGTGTAATACCCAAACAACATAAAATGTCAACTCAATATCCAAACCACAATTAATCTACTAATTACTAATTTACCCTCGATTAGTAACTAGTTCCTAGGATTGAAATTCAGAATGTTACATTTCTCCTCTTTAGATAATATCTGTGTTGCTAGGGGCAAATAAGCTTTCTTCCCCTCTTTTTGTTGTGCATGTAAGCGTTTTCCTATTCCCATTTCAGCTAAATCTAGTCTGGCATTTATTCCATCCTTAGTCTTGCCACTTATATGCAAAAGCATACCAATAAGACTATCACGTAGATTTTTCTCCATATGCATCACATCAAGACTATGCCTCACATCTAAACTCTATGAAAGATAAAAAAAATGGACCTCTTTTTCCACACATTCTTCTCACTTGTATTCCTTTTATTCTTATTAAAAATGGCATTGATTCCTTCCACACGTTGATAAACTTAGTCTCCAGTTAAGGCCTTTAGAGCCATTTCATACTCTTGAAAACCATTAAAAGCCTTCTTCAATCTACGATAAGGGTGATACCGATCAAGAAATCTTCGATGATCAAGGCAGACTATTTTTCTTCCATGCTTAAGTTGATGGCAGTGTGTGCCTTCTTCACATATAAGACATGCATTATGGCCTTTAATACTATATCCTGACAATTCCATATGCAGGAAAGTCATTTATTATTGTAAAAATCATGGCACGCAACTTGAAGTGCTCTTACTTATAAGCATCAAATACATCTATACCTTCCTCTCATAGCATTTTCAAGTTCTCAATCAAAGGTGCCAAGTAGATATCAATATTGTTTCCTGGCTATTTTGGTCTCGAAATCATCAAAGACAACATTTTATACTTACGCTTCATATACAACTAAGGAGGTAGGTTATCAATAACTAACAAAACTTGCCATGCACCGTGTGTGCTACTAAGATTGTCATATGGGTTGATTCCATCCATACAAATTCCTAGCTAAAAGTTTCTCGAATCGCTGCCAAATTGAGGAAACATGTGATCTATTGTATTCCATTGAGGAGAATTAGCTGGGTGTCAAAGTTTCCTATCAGATATTTTCTCATCAAAATGCCATTTCAAATTCTTTGCTTCTGTTGGATTAGTAAACAAATGCTGAAACTGTGGTATTATTAGAACATACCACATCACCTTTACAGGAGGCCATTTAGTTATGATCTCATCACCATAATCAATGTCATCATCCTTCTTCACTTTGTACTGTAAAGTCCCATATTTTAGATACTTGTGTACCCCTTCATACTCATTTCTATATAGTATGCAGTCCTTAGGACAAGCATGTATCCTTCTATAACCATACTTATTGGACACAATATTTGCTTTCCTTCATACATATGTTTTAGAAGCAAATTATGGGCTGGAAGCATCTTACTCAAGAATTGAAGTAACTCTGTAAAACTCCAATTAGTCTACCCACTTATTCACTTTAAGTTAATCAATCCCAACACAACTGTCAAGAGCATAAAATTAGTGCACCCTGGGTATAAGGGTTTCTCTGTGTAACCTACTGCTATATTCACTCAATATAGAAGAAGATTATGGTGTTACCACTGCCTCACATCAATCATAATCATCAAATTTCATTTTAAAAGCTTTGGCCGAATACTTATTTTGTAAAATCATTCAATTCACAATACAATCAAAGAAATATGTAGTAGAAGTAAATCATACACTCCTCTAATTTGTAGTGGACATAACCCAGGAGTATTCCTATTCCAATTGCATGCATTTCAACACAAAAATAAGACTGAAATTGCATTCATGCATCACAACTTGTAGTCTGTGCGCTGATGCATGTGGCACAGAGCCACACACTCACCTTTTTATGCCATGCACCGTGGCATGTTTCATCATACGGCGTAGTGCACCTGTTCGAATTTCTACTATCATTTTGACAGAAAAAATGATAAACTTTTAGCATGTGCCATTTTCACATATGACATCCGATTGGAGTGATTCAAGTGCCGACATGAAGCTTAGTTCGTATACTAACTAATGAGATAGGTTAGACACAATCTAAAAGTTTGATCAAAATTTAGACACCTGGGTGCAAAAAATCACTTTTTTTAAAAATTTTGCATACCTAAGTGCTCAAATCGATCCCTTTCCCTCATTAGACCACACTAGGCCTTGAACCAAGTCCAAAAGGATCTACTACAACCTGATTGACCACAATTAATCCAAATCACACTCATATATCAAAATTTGCCCCTCTATGGCCAATTTCCACAATTCACTAAGTTAACATACTATGCCATTTCGTGGCATAACTTAGCCTACTTGGTTATTTCCAAACGCATACATATACAATCATATTCGCAATATAATCTTAGCTCAAATTACTCATTTCATCATAATTTGTCCCTTAGCTTAAGATTATAAACACAAAGTCATTCTAACACAATATACTCCAAGTCATAGCCCTTGTTTTTCATTTCCCATATACATACACACAATCGGACTATACTTCACAAAATCTTAATTCAATATATGCATGCAACCCTATAGCAACTCATTTGTACATCTATATATAATCTTAGTTCAGTTGTTTACACAATCTCAGAGTACACGGCTTCATACTCAAGCCAGTCAAGACTATCTTCCTTTACCCTGGTCACTTCCCGATCTTGTAAACATGCAACTATGGGGGTGAGATAAAAATCTCAGTAACAGAATAACTCACTCCTATTGACTATCACATGCAATAATATGAAAGTAAACATGGTATATCATCAAAACCTCATAAAATAGCATTTATATCACATATCTCATTCCATTTTCAACTTTTGATGAATCACAAAGGATTCCATGTTATTTCAAGATATTTTATCATATTGCATAACATACTTGCATGATCTCTACCAACCAAACCTTTGAATCACCCTAACACAAAACCATAGGCTTATCTTAGACTAATGTACACTCTCATTAGTTTTGAGCTCACATGTAGTGGTAGAATCACTTGGCCAAAGATGTTCTAATACATAATATAGACTATAGTTTCCCTAATACACACAATGAGGCATCGTTGACTCCAACACCGTATCACAAAGACACTAAGGAGTCTCTCATGTCCAACACCGTACCTTAATAGGCACTAAGGAGATCTTCTCTAACATCACACCTTTTAAGGCACTAAGGAGAATTGTTTCCAATACTGCACCCTACTAAGGAAACCTTGCCGTATGGTCTTTATCATTTCCTACACTTAGGTGAACTCCCACCCCTATAATCATGCTTTCTCGAATCATTTAAGGTTCCCATTTACCATTTCACACTTTCTTACGTAATATATACAAATAATACTTTACATTACAAAACACACATTTCCATGCTTATTTCAGCCAAAAGTCATTTCACACATAATAATCACTCAATGCTATAAAACATGCTCAATTCAAAACCATTTTATGTATTACATAGCATACTAACATATAGTTACAATAAACAGTCATTTAGTCCATTTTGACTAAAAACTCATTTTTACTACTTAAGGTTATATTCATCCATAAACTCTTTTTCATTTATCCATTCTAAGTCCATATTACCCAATTACTATTTTACATCACCTCAACCAGCCTTATTTCACTCAAATCAGATTTTTGCCCTAACTTTCTCTCTCTAAAAGTTACAATTAAGCCTACAAGTTTAAAGCTCTACCTTAAGCTTTAAACCAGTCATAAAGCTCTAATTTAACTTCTGAGAACATTTTTATTACTATTGGACAAGAATCAAACTCCTCAAATTCTACCGATTCAATTTCCCTATAACTCATTTTCAGATAAATTTGTGTAGAATGGAAGGTAAGAGTTATACGAAGCTTACCTGACAGGTTACCGATCTGAATCACCTTCTACCGCTCCAAAATAACTTGTCTTAGCTCTTCAACCCTTCTCCTCTCTCTATCTTATGTGTTTCTTAATTTTACTCCTCTAAAATTTTTGAATTTTCATGACTTATGAAGGTAATTTCTGGTCTATGCGTCGCGGCGTATGCAGCATAAGTCATAGCGTGTGGCGTGATAAGATTTATTCTCACCACGCATACTTACGTTGACTCGAAACACACTCCTATCACCCATATTTGTTCATACAACACACAAACAAGTCAAAATACCAATTAATCATTCAAATCTCTAATCCTACACTAACTTCGACTTCATCTTCAATTAGCCTCTAAATTTAGGATTAAGAAATTCAAGATGTTACAGTTCTCCCTTCCTTTTAAGAATCTTGCCCTTAAAATTCATAAAAGACATCGATATATACCTATAGAAATAGGGAAGGGTATTGTTGCCTCATTCTATCCCTTGTCTCCCAGGTAGTATAACCTCCTCTCATGCATCCACTTTATATAAGAGAAGATTATTGTGTTACCATTATTCCACATCAATCATGATAATAAATTTTCATTTCAAAAGCTTCAGCCGAAGACTTATTTTATAAAGTTAGTCAGTTCATAGCACAATTTGAGAAAAACATAGCAAAAGTAAATCATACACACATCAAATATATAGTGGACATAACCTGCCATCATTCGTATCTCAATTGTATGCAATTTAACACAAAAATAAAATTGAAACTTAGTACATGCACTGCGGCGTGTGGCATAGAGCCACACGCTCGCCTTGTCTGTGTCGTGCACTGCGGCATGTGTCACCATGTGCCGTGATGTGGATGTCCGAATTTCTGCTGTCATTTTGATAGCAAAAATAATGAACTTCCAACGTGCGATAATTTCTCATATGACATCCGATTTGAGTGATTCAAGCACCTACACAAAGCTTAGCTCGTATACTAACTAATGAGATAGGTTTGGACATGATCTAACGGTTCAATCAAAAATTGGACATTCGGGTGTAAAAAGTCACTTTTTTCTGAAACTTTTGCGCAGCTAAGCGCTCAAATCGATCCCTTACTCTTATTAGACCATATTAGGCCTTAAACCAAGTCCAAAAGGATCTAATACACTTGATTGACCACAATTTATCATAATCACATACATATATCGAAATTTGACCCTTCTATGGCCAATTTCCACAATTCACTAACTTAACATACTATGCCATTTCTTGGCATAACTTAGCCCACTTGGCTATTTCTCAACTTATACATATGCAATCCTATTCATAATACAATCTTAGCCTCTAAATTACTCATTTCATCATAATTTATCCTTTAGCTTAAGATTCATTAACACAAACAACCAATTCAACATAAGCATACTCAAACAAAGCACCTTTGTCTCAAACAACACATACACATAATCGGGCTTGATTTCACAAAAACTTAATTTAATACAAGCATGCAACCTATGGCAACTCATATACACTTGTATATACGAACATTCAGTTCAGTTCATTACACAACTGTAGAGTACACGACTTCACAACTCAAGTCAGTCCAGACTCTCTTCCCTTAGCCTGAACACTTCTCGGTCCTATAAATAGGTAACCATAGGGGTGAGATAAAAATCTCAGTAATAGAATAACTTATTCCTATTGACTATCATATGCAACAATATGAAAGTAAACATAGTATATCATTAAAATCTCGTAAAATAGTATTTTCATCACATATCATATTTCATTTTTCATCTTTTCATCAATCCTAAAGGATTTCATAGATATTTCATCATATCACATAAAATACTAGCATGATCTCTTCCAATGAAACCTCCAAGTCACCTCGACATGAAACTATAGGCTCATCTCAAACCAATGTACACTCTCATTAGTCTTGAGCTTACTTGCAGTGACAGAATCACCCGGCCATATATGTTCTAATGCACAATACGGACTATGGTTTTTCCCCCAACATGCACAATGGGGCATCATTGACTCCAACCCATATCACAAAGATACTAAGGAGTCTCTCATCTCCAACACAGTACCTTAATAGGCACTCAAGAGATCTTCTCTAATGCTACACCTTTCAAGGCACTAAAGAGAATTATTTTTAACACCGTACCCTAGCAAGGTACTAATGAAACCTTTCCATATGGTCTTTATCATCTCTTATACTCGGGTGAACTCCCACCACTACCACTCAGATCATGCTTTCTCGAACCATTTAAGGTTCCCTTTTTCACAATTTAACACTTTCTTATACAATATATGATGTTTTTCATTACAAAACACATTTCCATGCTTATTTTAATCAAAACCATTTCACACACAACAATCACTCAATGCTATAAAACATGCTCAATTCAAAATCATTTTATGCATTACATAGCATACTAACATATAGTTACAATAAACAGTCAAACAAAGGAAGTTATTCAGTTACCTCAACCCTTCTGTCACTATAAAGGTTACCTATAGATTTCTACTATCATACAAGCTTATCTCAAGCTTCCTTTCTCTACCCACTCGCCTAATATGCTAATCTAAACACATTTGGCACATTTTAGTCATTTGGTCCATTTTGACTAAAAACTCATTTTTACTATTTAGGGCTATATTCATCTATAAACTCTTTTCCATTTATCTATTCTAAGTCCATAACTACCCAATTACTACTTTACATAACCTCGATCGATCTTATTTCATTCAAGATAGATTTTTGCCCTAACTTTCTCTCTCTAAAGGCTAAAATTGAGCCTTTGGGTTCAAAACTCTTCTGTTCAGCCCTAAACAAGTCATAAAGCTCTAATTTAACTTCAAAGAACCTTTGTATTACTATTGGGCAAGAATCAAACCCCTCAAATTCCATCAATTCAATTTCCCTATCACTTATTTTTAAAGAAATTTGTGTAGAATGGAAGGTAAGAGTTATACATAACTTACCTGGCAAGTTATCGACCTGAATCACCTTCCACCGCTCCAAAATGACTTAACCTAGCTCCTCAGCCCTTCTCCTCTCTCTGTCTCATGTGTTTCTCAAATTCTCTCCTCTTAAATTTTTGAAATTTCACGACTTATGAAGGCAAATTCTGCTCTATGCGCCACGACGCATGGCACAGTGAGATTTACTCTCACTATGCATAATTGCTTCAACCTGAAACGCACTCCTATCACCCATGTTTGTCTATACACACACAAACAAGTCAAAATACTAATTGGTCATCCGAATCTCTAATCTCACTTTAATTTCTATTTTACCCTCGATTAACCTCTAAACTTAGGATTAAGAAATTCATGATGTTACAATTCTCCCCTCCTTTTAAGAATTTTGCCCTTAGGATTAAGACATAAATATATACCTATAGAAACAGGAGAGGGTATTACTGCTTCATTTTATCCTCTATCTCCCAGGTAGGATCACCTGGAGCCATGCCTCACTAAAAAACTTTAACTAATCATATAGTTTTGTTCCTTAACTGCTTCTCCTTTACATCTATGATTCGCTATGGCTCAGCCTTATAAGTTAAATTCTCCTAGAGTTCAATCTCCTCCGGTTCTATCACATGTGAAGGATCAAGTTGATATTTCTTAAGCTGTGACATGTGAAATACCTCATGCACACACAATAACTATGGTGGCAAAGCAATCTTGTAGGCAACTGGTCTAATTCTCTCCAGAATCTCAAAAGGATTAATTAATCTAGGAGTCAATTTCTTAGCTCTTATCAATCTCTCGATTCCCGTCACTGGTGTAACCCTAAAAAATACATGGTCTCCTACCAGGAACTCTAACGGCATTCTACGCCTATCTGTGTAACTTTTTTGCCTACTCTGTGTCGTTAACAACTTTTACCTAACCAACTTAATCTTTTGAGTTGTCTGATCCACAATATCTAGTCCTAATATACTCTTTTTGCTCAACTTCGTCTAACAAAGAGGCGATCTACATTTCCTCCCATACAATGCCTCATACGGTACCATTTGTATTCTGGAATAGTAATTGTTATTGTAAGCAAATTCAGCTAAAGGGAGATGGCTATCCCAATTACCTTTCAACTCCAATACACAGGCTCTTAACATATCCTCTAAAGTCTTTATGGTTCATTCTCTTTGCCCATCTATTTGTGGATGATATGTTATGTTGAATCTCAACTCAGTACCCATGGCATGCTATAAAGCTCCCCAAAACTTAGAAGTAAATCTTAGATCTCTATCAGAAATTATACTATTCGGCATACCATATAATCTTATCACTTCTCAAATATAGATCTCTACCAGCTTTTCCAAAGAATCACTAATCTGAACAGCTAAGAAATGAGTCAATTTAGTAAGTCTATCGACTATAACCCAAATAGCATCATGTCCAAATTGAGTTCTTGGTAACCCAGTTATAAAATCTATAGAAATGCTTTCCCATTTCCACATAGGAATACCCAACAGTTGTAACATTCCTACTGGCCTTCGGTGCTCTATCTTAACCTTTTGACAGGTCAAACACCGAGTCACGAACTTCGTTACATCTTTCTTCATACTAGGCCACCACCAATATCGCTTCACATCCTGGTACATCTTTGTAGCTCTCGGATGAATCGTGTATTTGCCACGGTGAGCCTTATTCAAGATAACTTTTCTCAAATCTACATTGTCAGGCCCACAAATCCTATCCCGATAAACTACAAAACCATTATCATTGAATCCAAACTTAATAGCTTGATCTGCTTTAATCTCTTCTCTAATCTTTAAAAGACTTTCATCTTTTAGTTGTACCATTCTCAATTCCTTCCAAAAATCATTGCTAATCTCAATGGAATAGGCACCAACTAATGCCTTTAATGGCGCATCCTGCTGCGACTCAATGAATGACTCCATCAACCTGTATTCCTTGACCATAAGACTTGCCACATGTAAAGCCTTCCGGCTCAAAGCGTTAGCAACCACATTAGCTTTATCCAAATGGTATTTCAATTCAAAGTTATAATCCTTAAGAAGCTCCATCCATCTTCTTTGCCTCATATTCAGTTCCTTTTGATCCACCAGGTATTTCAAATTCTTATGGTCGCTAAACACAGTAAACACTGTACCATATAGGTAATGGCACCAAATCTTTAAAGTAAATACCATTACTGCAAGCTATAAATCATGTGCAGGATAATTCTCCTTATGTGGTCTCAATTGTCGTGAAGTATATGCTACCACTCGACTGTCTTGCATCAAGACATAACCAAGCCCTTTCAAAGACGCATCTGTGTATAGCTTGTAAGGTAACCTTAGATTAGGGATAATCAACACTAGTGCTATGGCTAATTTCTCTTTCAGCTTCCGAAATGCCACTTCATGTAATGTCTACCTTGACATTACCAAAATTCACCACACAATCATAACAAACAATCATAATTAGGAGTAAGGATTGCTCTTAAGCTCACATTATAAATATAAGGGTTAAAACTAATAATGCTTTAAAATTAATTGTGGAATATTTGGGATCCCATAAAAATCCTTCAAATTGGTAGTTTGAGCTCAAACTTAATGATTTATATAGGTATTAGAAGCATGGAAAAGTTTTGGGAAGCAAAACATTTTAAAACAGGGCCAAGAATGTCATTTTTGAGTGTTTTGGTCTATGCGCTGCAGCTCGTGGTCCATGCGCCGCGGCATGTGGCACAGAAAGCCAACTTTTCTTGTTATACCATGTGCCGTGGCTTGTGCGAAATGCACTGCGGTGCACATGTGCATGATAGCAATACTGTTATGATAGCTTTTCTATATGAACTTCAAACGCGCACCATTCTCATATCTGATGTTTGATTAGAGTAATTCAAGCACCCACGCGAAGCTTATTCAGTAAGCTAAATAATGGTATAAGTTTCGTTACGATCCGACACCGTATGAGAATTTTAGACACTTGAATGCAAAAGTCAGTTTTTAAAGAAATTTCAACCATCCAAATATCCAAAACTCATAACTTATACCATTAACCCATTGTGAGGCTTGAACCAAGTGCAATGGACCAAAATACACTTGAGTGAACATTCAAACACACAAAAACATACCAAACACAAAATTTGAACACTCAATGGCCATTTCACCCAATATGGCCAAAACACACAATCAACACTACATGCACTATTTGGCTTCTATTACCACATAATACATTACATATACATTGTAACCACATAGATAAAACATTCTTTGCACTTGTATTAGTATTTTAGCCCGTCATTGAAAAAATTGCCACATATTCACATCATATACAATATTAGGCTAAAATACAAAATAACATAGTATGAAACAAGTGCAACCAATCAAAATGATATGCATTCCTAGTTGGCAACATATAATATCATATAACAAGTTTATGTAAACCACTCAAACCAAAATTGGGCATTACTATTCGATGTAGCAAATCTACTAATTCTTGCCCAATTCCTTCCCTCACTCAATCTCAGCTGTAGAACCTATAAAATGATAATCACGGGGTGAGATAAAAATCTCAGTAACTAAGATAATCTACATTATTTATTAACATGCCAAGTTATAGATAAGCCTTAAATCAAGTAAAATAAGCACAACATATAAAATCACCACAAGTTACATGCATGATCCCTAACCATTCGGTCCTCCAATACTCTCGACCGAATCAGTAGGCTATTTCACAAAACCAAACCACATGCATGGTCCTCAAGCTCACCATCTATGATAGGACTACCCAGCCAAGGTGTCCTAAACTACTTTTAAACTATTGGTTCCCCCTATTACAAGTAATTGGGGTGTTATTACTCTAACATCTCATCCTACGAATGCTAGGGAGCATATTCTCTAACTCCGCACCCTTTTGGCTACTAAGGAGAATAAGTCTCTAACACCACACCCATTTTTGGGCACTAAGGAAAGTAAGTGCTACACTTGGCATCCCGAGGTGCTAGCAGTGCCATATGGACTTAATTTTCACTAACTCCACTAGGGTGACCACCCACCCTCTTATATGCCACAATTTACTACATATCTCTACTTGACCATGCATAAACAACTTTCCAAACAAATATAACAAATCTTACCATTTACTTCAAAAATATAGAATTTTACAAACTAATACTCTACTCATTTTCTAAAATAGTTAACCTTTAAAGAATTTATACATATATACTCAACAAATCATAGAAAAGCAACTTGAGAATAACTTATACAAGGTAATAAATAATGCAAATTATCTAGTTACCTCAACCCTTTTATTACTAAAAAGTTTACCTGTGGTACTAAATTTCTTCTTGTGTTAAGGTAAGTCTTCCCATACCATAATCTACATCAACAAGTACTATATGTTAATTTTTAATTAACACAAGGACTATTAGCTACCAATAACCTCCCAATTCTCCCACTTCTCACTCATATTCTCAACAAAGAGGCTTGTTAAGATTAGAATTTGTTCATACAATCCCTTTAAGCCTCCCTCAAACTCTCTCACAACATAACACTTAATTTCAACACACTTCAAAACCTTATGATCAAGTTAGGGCTTGATCCAACTTTCACCAAACAACAAAATAGCTTCATATTACCATATATCCAAGATTAATAAACCTAAATCAAACCTTTAGAGTTAATAGAAACATTCAAAACATAGACTCATGGCTTAATCTAATTAGACCAAATTCTCCCTCTTCCAAATCCAATGGAAAATGAGATGAAAAGGTAAAGGAGAAAGGTAGGAAACTTACTCAAGAGTTTGAAGGCTCAATTTGTCTTTAAAATCCTCCCAAATTGATGCCCTAGTAGTGTCCAAAGTTGTCCCCTTTGTGTTCTAGGTTTTCCACCCTAAAAGATGTCATTTTCTGATGATTTACGAAATTTTAAGTTGCCTACTGTGCCATGCACCATAGTGCACGCCACACAAGCCGCGGCTCATGACACAGCAAGCAACAACTGGATTTTGCTCCCCCTGATGCCTCTCGACTTGATCTGACTTTCATCCTAACTTCATTTAGAGCCAAATATGACCCAAAAATCTAATTAGCAACCCAAAAACATAACTAAATAAATTAATCTTTTTTGTAACTAGTTTATCCCTTAATTAATCAATTTTTCTAGATTTGACATTTTTGAATGTTACACTTCACATCGATCGTCCCATATAAAAGGTTGATCTTTTCGAGTTAGTTTAGTCAAAGAAGAAGCTATCTGGGAAAATCCTTGGATAAATATTAATAATACCTAGTTAATCCTAGAAAACTACGTATCTTTATAACTGAACTAGGACGTTCCCATTTCAATATTGCATCAACCTTATGTAGATCCACTAAAATTCCATCTGCAGACACCACGTGTCCTAAAAATCTCACTTCTCTTAACCAAAACTCACACTTATTAAGCTTGGCATACAACTTTCTAAACAATCAAAACTCAAGCCAGTCCAGACTCTCTTCCCTTGGCCTAATCACTTCACAGTCCTCTAAACATGTAACCACAGGGGTGAGATAAAAATCTCAGTAACAGAATAACTCACTCCTATAGACTATCACATGCAACAATATGAAAGTAAACATAGTATATCATTAAAATCTCATAAAATAGTATTTTCATCACATATCAACTTTTATTTTTCATCTTTTCATCAATCCTAGAGGATTCTGTGTTATCTCAAGATATTTCATCATATCACATAAAATAATAGCATGATCTCTACCAACCAAACCTCTAAATTACCCCGACATGAAACTATAGGCTCATCTCAGACCAATGTACACTCTCATTAGTCTTGAGCTCACCTGCAGTGGCAGAATCACCTGGCCAAAGATGTTCTAATGCACAATACAAACTATGGTTTTCCCCTAATACACACAATGGGGCATCATTGACTCCAACCTGTATCACAAAGATACTAAGGAGTCTCTCATCTCTAACACAGTACCTTCCACTGCTCCAAAATGACTTAACCTAGCTCTTCAGCCCTTCTCCTCTCTCTGTCTTATGTGTTTCTCAAATTCTCTCCTCTAAAATTTCTAAAATTTCTTGACTTATGAAGGCAAATTCTAGTCTATGTGTCATGGCGCATGCAGCCCAAGCTGCAGCGTGTGGGACAGTGAGATTTATTCTCACTATGCGCACTTGCTTTGACCCAAAACACATTCCTATCACCCATATCTATCCATACAACATAAAAATAAGTCAAAATACCAATTAATCATTTGAATCTCTAATCCAACTTTAATTTCCACTTCACCCTCGATTAACTTTTAAACCTAGGATTAAGAAATTCAAGATGTTATAGGTAGCATCACCAGGAGTCATGCCTCACTAGATAACATTAACTAATCATATAGTCTTGTTCCTTAACTGCTTTTCTTTCACATCTATGATTCATTCTGGCTCAGCTTTATAAGTTAAATTCTCCTAGAGTTCAATTTCCTTCTATTCTATCATGTGTGAAGGATTAGGTTGATATTTCTTAAGCTGTGACATGTGAAACACCTTAAGCACACTTGATAATTATGGTGGTAAAGCAATCCTGTAGGCAATTGGTCCAATTCTCTCCAGAATCTTAAAAGGACCAATGAATCTAGGAGTCAATTTCTTGGCTCTTATTGATCTCCCGATTTCCATCACTGGTGTAACCCTCAAAAACACATAGTCTCCCACCAAAAACTCTAACAGCCTCCTACGCCTATCCGTGTAACTCTTCTGCCTACTCCAATTCGTTAACATCTTTTGCCTGATCAACTCAATCTTTTGAGTTCTTTGATCTATAATATTTAGTCCCAACATACTCCTTTCACTTAACTCCATCCAGCAAAGAGGCAATTTATGGATGATATGCCGTACTAATCTTAACTCAATACACATAGCACACTGTAAAGTTCCCCAAAGCTTGAGAGTTAATCTTGGATCTCTATCAGAAATTATATTCTTCAACATATCATGTAACCTTACTACTGCTTGGACATAGACCTCTATCAACTTTTCTAGATAATCACTAATTCAAATTATTAAGAAATGAGTTAACTCAGTAAGTCTATCGATTATGACATAAATGGCATCATGTCTAGATTGAGTTCTTGGTAACCCAATTATAAAATCCATAGAAATGCTCTCCCATTTCTATTTAGGAATATCCAATGGTTGTAACATTCCTGCTAGTTTTTAGTGCTCTATCTTAACCTTTTGACAAGTCAAACACTGAGTTACGAATGCCATTACATCTTTCTTCATACTAAGCCACCACAATATCGCTTCACATCTTGGTACATCTTTATAGCTCCTAGATGGATCGTGTACTTGCTATAATAAGCCTCACTCAAGATCATTTTTCTCAGATCCATATCATTAGGCACACAAATCCTGTCTCGATAAACCATAAAACTATCATCATTAGATCTAAAATCAATAGCTTGATCTGTTTCAATCTCTTCTCTAACCCTTAAGAGACTATCATCTTCTAATTGTCCCATTCTCAATTCTTTCTATAAATCATTGATAGTATTAATGGAATAGGCACCTATCTATGCCTTCAATGGCGCATCCTGCTATAACTCAATAAAAGACTCCATCAATCTGTATTCCTTAACCATAAGACTTGCCATATGCAAAGTCTTCCAGCTTAAAGCATCGACAACCATAATAGCTTTACCTAGATGGTATTTCAATTCAAAGTTATAATCCTTAAGAAGCTCCATCCACCTTCTCGGCCTCATATTAAGTTCCTTTTGATCCACCAGGTATTTCAAACTCCTATGGTCTCTAAACACAGTGAACACTGTACCATACAGGAAATGGTGTTAAATCTTTAGAGTAAATACCACTGCTGCAAGCTTTACATCATGTGCAGGATAATTCTCCTCACGTGGTCTCAATTGTCGTGAAGCATAGGCTACAACTTGACTATCTTGTATTAAGACACAACTAAGACCTTTCAAAGACACATTCGTGTATACCTCGTAAGGTACCTTGGATTAGGGATAATCAACACTGTTGTCATGGTTAATTTCTCTTTTAACTTCTGAAATGCCACTTCACACTAATCGTCCCATATATAAGGCTAATCTTTTTGAGTTAATTTAATCAAAAAAGAAGCTATCTGGAAAAATCCTTAGATAAATCATCGATAATACCCAACTAATCCCAAAAAACTATATATCTCTGTGACTGAACTAGGACGTTCCTATTTTAACACTGCGTCAACCTTATGCAGATCCACTGAAATTCCATCCACAGACACCACATGTCCTAAAAATCTCACTTCTCATAACCAAAACTCACACTTACTGAGCTTGGCATACAACTTTCTATCTTTTAGAACTATAGTACTGTTCTTAAATGCCTCGCATGTTGCTTCTCATTCTCATAATAGATCAAGATGTTATCTATAAAGACCACTGCAAACTGATCTAAGTATGGCCTAAAGATTCAATTCATATAATCCATGAACACTGCTGGCACATTAGTCAAATGAAATGGCATAACTAAGAATTCATAATGGCTATACCGAGTCCCAAATGCTGTCTTGGGTACATCTACTGCACTAACTCTCAACTGATGATACCTTGACCTCAAGTTAATCTTAAAAAAGACTGAGGCACTAGCCAATTGATCTAAAAGATCATCTATCCTTGGTAGAGGATACTTGTTCTTCACAATTACCTTGTTCAATTGCCAGTAATCAATGCATAGTTGCAAACTGCCATCCTTCTTTCTCACAAACAATATTGGTAATCCCTAGGGTAATATACTTAGTCTGATGAATCCCTTCTCTAGCAAATCTTTAATCTGCTTCTTTAGCTTAGCCAATTTCGATTGCGACATTTTATAAGGGGCCTTTGATATTAGTTTAGTTCTAGAAACTAAATCAATTGAGAACTTAACTGCCTTTTTAGGAGGTAGTCCAGTCATCTCTTCTGAAAATACCTCTAGGAACTCACTCACTACCCCAATCTTCTCGATCCCACCATCATACACTATACTGGCTGTAAAGAATACCATATAGGCATCACAACCTTGCCAAATCAACTTCTCAGCACTTACTATCGATAGAAACTTAGGTCTTTCCAAGGATTCCATAGCTGCATTCAACACAAGTAGTGAAACCATCCTTTTAGCATGATCAAGTGTAACATTATTTGCTGCTAGCTAATCCATGCCAATTATCACATCTATTCTTCTCATAGGAATATAAATCAAATCGATCTTGGAAACTCTATCCTGAAATTGAATCTCCACATTCTAACAAGCTTGACTTGTAATACTAGATGATCCAGAAGGTGTTGTCACTTTAATGACCACAAGAAATTCTTGTAAAGACAATTTCAATCTATCCACACATTCCTTAGACATAAAAGAATGGGTGATACCCAAATCAAACAATACCTTTACTTTGTGACCATTAACAGAAATTATACCTCTGATCAAGTTCGGAGATGCTCTGGCCTCTTCTTATGCAACCGTAAATACTTGGCTAGGAACCATCAACCTCAATCCCCTCAACTTTGCCTTCTAGGCATTGCCTCGCTATATGACCCGACTTACCATACTTGTAGCAAGGCCAACATCTTCTTGGATGAGACCTACCGCATATGTTGTACTGGGGCATCCATCCAGTACTTAGAGTCAGAGCTAGAACATTCGATAGTTGCCTCGAAGACTGTGGAGGCCCAATTCTCACACCACCACCCCTTTGCATTGACCCTCTATGTACAGGTCAAGACAATGATCCTCGATTAAAACCTCTTCTTGTAGAAGAATTGGAACTGCCTGTACTAAACCTAGGCTTCTTTGAGATTCCACCAATCGGACCCAAATAAGATAAAAACCTCCCCATACTATCTTGCCTCCTTTCAACATCTGCCTCTCTACCATGCCTAGCTGCTACCCTCAGCTTATGGCACATTTCCTCATACGTCGTCACATCAAGTAGTGCTATCTGCTACTGGTACTCGGGTCTCATCTTTTCAAGCAATCTTTCAGCCTTCCATTTCAAGTCATTACTATGTTGAAGATATGTGGAGTAAGTTGATAAGTCATTAAATCTTCTTATAAATTCTTCCTTATCCAGGTCTCCCAGCCTGAAAGCATGAAATTCCTCTTCCTTCTCGGTTCTAAATGAGACTGAAAAGTGTTGATCAAAGAATAATCTCTTGAACTCATCCCAACTCAACTGAATACCACCAGTTGGCCTCACAGATTCCCACTACCTCTTAGCAGCACTAACCAACTACACCGTGGCCAAGATAACTTCATGCTTTAAAGTACTGATTACCACCTCAAAGATGGTTTCCATTCGCTCTATCCATAATTCTACTTCACCCTCTTTCATACTTCCGTCAAATATCAGTGGATTGAATCGAACAAACATCTTCCAAGCATAATCAATAGATGGATTAGTGCCAGGAATCTCTAGTCCACTACCCAAATTTCGAGATAGATCAGGTCTACTTTATGCTTCCTGTACTAGGATAGTTTGAGCTTTAACTCTCTCTTCTTGCTCTCTACCCCTTAGGATCGTGTCATGATCCCTAACAGTTTGTCTTATATCAACAACCATATCCATGAGCTCTTTCAATAGCTCACCACATCTATCCCTTTGCGGTTAAATCGGTTGAACTTTAGGCTCCTGCTCCCCTTTATAATCTAACTAGACACTGCGGTTCTCGCACAAATGCCTCTCATAATGTACTATTTTCTCCCCTCCTAAAGACAAAAAAATGAAACACAAAAGACATCAGGGAAAGAGTTGTGTAATGAACAAGATAAGTTGTCATATTTCTAAATGAATGCATCAATAATAATCAAGTCTTGAAAACTGAGAAATTGATACCAAAATGTAACCTCCTCTTATATCCACTCAATATAGAAGAAGACTATAGTGTTACCACTGCATCACATCAATCATAATCATCAAATTTCATTTCAAAAGCTTCTGCCAAAGACTTATTTTGTAAAATCATTTAATTCACAATACAATCAGATAAATATATAGTGAAAGTAAATCATACACTCCTCTAATATGTTGTAGACATAACCCACCAGCATTCCTATTCCAATTACATGCATTTCAACATAAAAATAAGATGAAATTGGGTTCGTGCACCACGGCATGTAATCCTGTGCCGCAGCATGTAGTATAGAGCCACACGCTCACTCTTTCTGTACCGCGTGCCGCAGCATGTTTTGCCACGCATCATGGCACGCCTGTCTAAATTTCTGCTGTCATTTTGATAGAAAAAATAATAAACTTTCAGCGTGCGTTGTTTTCACATACGACATCTGATTGGAGTGATTCAAGTGCCCACACGAAGCTTAGTTTGTATACTAACTAATGAGATAGATTTAGACACAATCTAATAGTCCAATCAAAATTTAGACACCCAAGTGCAAAAAGTCATTTTTTCTAAAAATTTTGCACACCCAAGTACTCAAATCAATTCTTTTCTCTCATTAGACCACACTAGGCCTTCAACCAAGTCCAAAAAGATCTAATACACTTGATTAACCATAATTAATCACAATGATACTTATATATCAAAATTTTACCCCTATATGGCCAATTTTACAATTCACTAACTTCACGTACTATGCCATTTCTTAGCATAACTTAGCCCACTTGATTATTTCTCAATTCATATATATACAATCATACTTGCAGTATAATCTTAGCCCACAAATTACTCAATTCATCATAATTTATCCCTTGGCTTAAGATTTATCAACACAAAGTCATTCTAACACAATATACTCCAAGTCATAGCCCCATTTTTCTTTGCATTTCCCACACATATACACACAATTAGGCTAGACTTCACAAAATCTTAATTCAATAAATGCATGAAACCCTATGGCAACTCATTTATACTTATATATATAATCTCAGTTTAGTTTATTACATAACCTCAGAGTACACAGCTTCACACTTAAGTCGGTCAAGACTTTCTTCCCATGCCCTGGTCACTTCCTAATACTATAAACATGTAACCACGTGGGTGACATAAAAATCTCAGTAACAGAATAACTTACTCCTATTAAGTTATTTACACAATCTCAGAGTACACAGCTTCATACTTTAGCCAGTCAAGACTCTCTTCCCTTGCCCTAGTCACTTCTCGATCCTGTAAACATGTAACCATAGGGGTGAGATAAAAATCTCAGTAATAGAATAACTCACTACTATTGACTGTCACATACAACAACATGAAAGTAAATATGGTATATCATCAAAACCTCATAAAATAGCATTTATATCACATATCTCATTTCATTTTCAACTTTTCATCAATCACAAAGGATTCCATGTTATCTCAAGATATTTTATCATAACATACCAGCATGATCTCTACCAATTGAACTTCTAAACACTACTATAAAAAAGGGAATAAATGATGGTTAATAAGTGTCATTTATTCGGCTGACATTTAAAGACCCCCAATAAATGACGGTTATAAAACCGTCATTTAAAATAAAATTTTTATGAAGGGAGAAGGAAATTGAGAATTTAAATTATGGATAAATGAGATACCCGTCATTTAAATAAAGTATAAATGACGGGTATATAACTTACCCGTTATTTAAAGAGACTTTAAATAACGGGTATATAATTTACCCGTCATTTAAAGTATGGTAAAAATTATGACCATATTTTAAATGATGGGTAAATGAGATACCCGTCATTTAAAGTTAGTATAAATGACGGGCATATTTTTTTACCCGTCATTTATTTCAGTATAAATAACGATTATTTATATAACCATTATTTTTTATGTGGTTTTTTAATTTGTGAGCTGTTTTTATACCAGCCCCCCTGCAAAAAGAAATCAAAATAGCAGCAGCCAACTATTCGAGATTTGAATATCAACGAAATTTATTGTATTAAATTTCAAAATTAATCAATAAATAAATGTAATTACATAAAGTAAACTTTTTCTAAAAATAAACTACCTATTAAAAAAAACTTCCTAGCTACTTCTTTAAGGTAGTTCTATTAATCTTCTTTGTATGAGGTCCACACTTAAAAAATATATTGACACCATTCTTCAATGACCTCATTTATTTCTGCATCCCTGAATTCTTCAACATAAGAATCATTATAGTACTGTAATATATAAATGATTCAACATATATTAATATAATTTTAATACATTAAATATTTTTGTAATTTAAAAGTTAATTCTTTTGACATACCATCTCAAGAATTATGCTCTTGTTATGGATAATGATGTCCTTCATGAACCTCATGATGCAATAGCCACAATCCAAGCTATTTTTTTTGTCTTGGACATTAAAAATTAAATAATACATGAATATATATTAATGCATTAAATTTCAATTTAATAAATGATTCCAATTACCTTAATTATATTCCAAGTGTAGGCCGCATCAAAATTTATAAAGGACCTTGGAATTGATTGTTTTGTGTTAGTGTAGTATAACACAATTGCCTTAATGAAACAATAAAAAATATGTTAGTATGAAATTTAAATAATTAAATAAATATGTAAAGTACTTTATGCACTTACGTATTAATCAACTCTAATAAAATTTGTCTTCTCCCTGGTTCCCCTCCAAAAGAATCGAGATAATATATCTTTGGAGTGTTACTGAATGGTTTGGTAGTGATTAACATATAATGGTCCCTAATAGTATTAACAAGTGTAGCAAAATTATAATTAATCCATTAAATTAAAAATAAAAAAATTATTAAGATAAGTGAGAATTTCGTTACCCTTAATAGTACAGTATTATGAATAATGTTCCCTTTCGAGCCCTTGCTTTGAAATTTGTGCTTAATGCCATTGCTTGTTCTAAAATTTTGTCACTTTTAATTAAGGCATGTGCACCCACTTCATGAGGACTAACAAAGATGAACTTCGTTTGTAGATTGAAAGGGACAATAAATTTGTCATACAAGCACCTATTATAAATACAAGAAATGGATTAGTTTATATTTAAAATATTAACTATTCATATACGGAAAAAAATTATCGTATGTAGAAGCTGAGAACAGTGAGACTGGTCATATCATGTTGAAGCACTTCATTAACAACATCAAGTGAAAGCATATCATATCGGTCTTCACCATATATACCAGCCTCGAATGGGATTTACAGGACTGGAGGATTAGACCTATGTACTGTTACATATGCTTGGAGCAAATTTCTATGTTGGCTTGGCAATTGAGGCTCTTATTCAGGCACAGCTTTATAGGAGACTGCCTTTTTAGAGAAGATCCTAGATCGAGGTATCATCTTTTTTTTTACTGTGCATCTTTGCTAGTCTTTTTTGGACTTGGCATCCTAACTTGACTAGCTTGCCATCCAACAAAACTACCCATTGCCTTTCCAACAATCCCTGCATCCTCGGTGGGAATAGGTAGTGGATAGTTCAAATCTGTCAGCACATCAATAGCAACACATACATAGGATGTAGGGAGTGGCATATTATGTAACATATCTCCTGGCAAATTGAACACCCGACCAATATTAACCACATGACAATTCAGGCTATTTGCCAACAACTCACATAGGTTCTCACCCTATATTAATAAGTAATATACTATATTAAAGTTATGGGAAATAGAAATAGTGAAATATAAGTGAACTAAATTAATAATGTTTTACCTCAGGGAGATTTTTAATAGGCTGCATGACACTATAACTACCTTTCCCACTAGGACTAATATGAAACTCTGCCTCCTGCCTTTCCTTGTCCTTTAGTAAAGCTTCAATTATGTCCCGTTGCCTAGATAGCTCCTCTTTCAGGGTGGCAATCTCAGTCCTTGCACCCACATCTTCTGTTGACCTTGCTTTCTTCTGTGACTCGAATATTTGTTTTTTCGAGACACCAGAGCCATATCCCCTAACTCAACCAAGGTGTTTAGGATTACCTAACACCTTGCCCAAGACATCATCATCAGGCGTGCCACTTTTCTCGATCTCGACCTATGCAATATATAGTAAGAAAATTAAATTAGTTGATTGAGTATAAAAAAAAGTGTTAAGTTAAGTTAATGTACTTACACACTTGTCAGCAAGCTCCTGAACATGTTTATCAACAATGTTTCCTTTTTTATTGGTTCGGCCTTCTATTAATAGTCTGTAACGTGAAACTGAGCTTGCCCCTGAACCCTCTCGCTCGATCTACAAATTTAAGTAAATTTAAATGTGAGTATAGTACATATATCCATGAAATAAGCTAAAATTATATAGTATAAATATTAACTTACTATTTGTTGCTCAATTCCTACATATCTTATGCACCCCTTCTTGTAAAGGTATGGATCTTTCTCACACAACTCTTTCTTTTTGTGGCTCAACTCCTGTGCAAAACACAAAAATCATATCAATAAAATTTAATATATCGACAATAATAAAAAATTAATTCATCTCATTATTCTTACTTGAAATTGTCCCTCGAGACGTTGAGCAACAAATTCATCCCACTATTCTTGTGAAACTAATGGCCTTATCAAGTCGGGGACCTCGGCAATAATGTTTCCTCCTAATTTTTTAATGTATTTTGCTCCCATAAAATATTGAAATGTCCGCATTGCCTTTCCAGCTTGTTGGATGACAAATTTCATCCGACTAGCATCAATTACAAATGCTGACTGTAAATAAAAATAATTAATTAGATTTTTGGTCAAGTAATTTCAATTAATTACAACGATGTGAGTAAAGTATTTTACCTCTACTTGCTCCCAAATATAATTTTTAGTAGCTGGACTAACATCGTTCCAATGCCTAATTATAATCAGCACATTTGCTTTCGCCACAACCCTTATGTAGCTGATGAATTTATTTATGTTGGTCTTAATAGGTTAACCTTTAAAATTCCATTCAACTTCATATTTCTGTCCAGCAGCCCTTCTTCTATTCACCTCGGTCATCAATGTCAATACTCTAGTTATTTGATTGGCTTCTTGTTGAATTTGTTGGTCATTCATCTCAATGCTAGGATCAGCACCACTAGGTCCACTGAGACCAGCACTCCTTTGAGAAGCCATTTACCTACAAAAGTGGAAAATCAAAATAAATAATAAATAACAATATAAAAAATAAAGCACATAATAAGTAATTTTTAGGTTTAATGTAAATCACACATTACAAAACAAATATAGCACATAATAAATAATAATAAATTTTTAAATCACATAAAACAAGTAACCTACAAGTTTAAATTATTTTTTTTCTTTTTCTTGTACGTTCCTTATCTTTGCTCTCCTTCTTTGCTCAAATGCTTCTATCACTTTTATTTGAAATCCAAATACCTTCATTGTGATCATTTCTCATATAAAAGGCTTCATCCTCAACAAAGTAACTTTCAAATGATATCCCCATAAAGGGATCATCTTCAACTGTAGAATCATTCATATCTTCATTTATTTTACTGCTCAATAAAATGATAGACCAATTTACTTTAGCTAAATCAGGAATAAAGAACACTTGTGAGCTTGTGAAGCCAAAATAAAAGGCTCATCTTTATAACCTTCTCTATTAAGATCCACCATTAAGAACCCCAAGTCATTAATTTTAAGACCATTTTTTCGATCAACCCACTTACAACTAAAAATTGGAACTTGAAATTTGATGTAATCTAACTCCCAAATGTGCTCAACTACCCCAAAGTATGACATTTTTACGTACAAGGGATTTTTGTCTTTAGCACTATATATATGCACAGGCTATAAGAGTTACACCACTATTTTGCATTATGCTCCGATCATCTTGCTCTTTGGTATAAAATGTGTACCCATTAATGAGATAGCCAGTGAAGGAAAGAACTTGTTTATCTGGACCTCTTGCCAACCATTTTAATTTTTCAGAAACTGAATCAGGATCGGTAGTCAACTTCTCAAGAATGTGTTGTTTTAACCAAACTGTAAAACTCTTATTATGCTTGTTTGCATACCAAATCTCCGATCTATTAGGGTTATCTCGCTTAAGCTCGGCCATGTGCATCTCTACATACTCCTCAACCTCGACAGAGTTGTGTAGTACATATAAATGTGCTTGTTCCCATTGCAAGTTGGAGATTGTAACTACTTTATTGCCTATAATTCCTTCTCTATTAGTTCTACTATCATGCTAAGAAGTTGGAAGACCAATATGGTTGACATTTGATAAGTACTCAGTATAAAATTCAACTGCCTCCTCATAAATGTATCGTTCAACTATACAACCTTCGAGTCGACTCTGATTTTTCACATATCCTTTTAATATCTTCATGTAACGCTCAAATGGATATATCCATCTCAAGAAAACTGGGCCACACATTTGTATCTCTCTAACTAGATGAATAGTGAGGTGCACATTATATCGAAAAATGCAGGCAGAAAATACATTTCAAGTTCATACAAGATTAACACAATTTGGCTTTGCAATCTTGGCAATTTTGTTGGGTCAATCACTTTACTATATGTAGACTTGAAGAAGAAACACAATTTTGTAATCGTGGCTCGAACTGTATCAGGTAAAATAGAACGTATAGCCACTAGAATAAAATTTTCCATCACCATAAGGCAATCATGTGACTTTAAACCCTTCAACTTCAAGTCCTTCAATGACACAAGGCCCTTAATATTTGAATAGTACCCTTCTGGAACTTTAACAGTATCAAGCGACTCACAAAAAATCTTCTTTTCTCTTATAGACAATGTATGAGTCGTTGCACGAAGAAATGTGCGACTTCCCTTATCCCCTTAGAAATCATATCAAGTCTTGCCTTGATGCCATCTTTGGTCTTTCCTTGAATATGAAGTAATGTACCAATCAAACTGTCACACACATTTTTCTCAATGTGTATCACATCAAGAAAATGTCTCACATATAAAGACTACCAATATGGTAGGTTAAAAAAAATAGACCTTTTCTTCCACCCACATGTCCCAAGATTCTTTGCAAAAGGTTTGCCAAACTTAATATTCAAATTCTTCACCTTGTCAAAATGTTGCTCACCTATCAGTGGCAAAGGTGCCTTACTTTCTTCTGAATTCCCATTGAAAGCTTTTTTTAAGCGTCGATAATAATGATCAGGATGCAACCATCTACGATGTCTGAGATAGACATTTTTCATCCCATGTTCTAATCTCACTGAATGTGTGCTATCTTTACAAATAGGACATCTGAGTTTTCCTTTGATACTATACCTTGATAAATTACCATATGCTGGAAAATCATTGATTGTACCAAACAACAATGCTCTTAAATTGAACCTTTCCTCTCTATGTCCATCATATACCTCAACACCATACTCCCACAATAATTTTAAATCTTTAATTAAAGGAGCCAAATATATGTCTATGTCATTTCCTGGCTGTTTTGGCCCCGAAATTAGAATGGATAGCATCATATATTTTTGCTTCATACATAACTGTGGAGGTAAGTTGTAAATTACCAAAATAACTGGCCATGTACTATGACTGCTACTTTGAAGCTCGTGTGGATTCATTCTATTAGTAGATAATACGAGGCGAATGTTTCTATCTTTTGCTCCAAAGTCAGGGTAATCGAGATCAATTTTTTTCCATTGAGAAGAGTCAGTTGGATGTCAAAGCTTTACATCTTTGATTCGTTCATCTACATGCCATGTCAAAATTTTTGCATCCTCTGCACTACTGTACAGCCGTCTAAAGCTAGGTACAATGGGAAAGTACCATAATGCCTTCTTTGGACTCTTCCCATTCTCTTTATAGTGCAGGGCATTACATTTTGGACACTCCATTAATGATGCATATTCATTTCTAAATAATATGCAATCATTAGGACAGGCATGTATTTTCTTATAACTCATGCCAATTGAGCGTAGCATTTGTTTTAACTTATACATAGTCCTTGGAAGCTCGTTGTTCGCAAGTAGAAGTTGTTTTATAAGTGTAAGATTTTCTGTATTGCTCTTATCACTCCATCCATTGTTCACTTTCAAGTTGTACAATTTTAACACTGCTGACAACTTTGTGAATTCAATGCAACTAGCATACAAGGGCTTCTCTGCATCACTTTTCAACATCTCTAACACTTCAGGACAATCCTCAAGTTTCCTTTCAATTGTATTGGCCATCTCTTCAAGACAGTCACTCTTATAAGTATTTGTGTCATGATTTTTTGATTCAAAGCTTCCTTTATACTCCCAAAACTCATCCCCTCTAGTCTCTCCATGCTTATGCTAACACTTATAATTTTCATCAATTCCATAGCACACTAAATGGTCTTCCATCTTAGATGCACTAATTTGCTTCAAAAGACCACATCTTACACAAGGGCACACTATTCTTCTAGGGTCTTTTACATGCTCAAGAGCAAACTTCATAAACTCTTTCACACCATTCAAATACTTTTTACTTAATCGATTGGAAGACATCCATTCTCTATCCATAACTTTATAATCTAAAAGATAATTCATTCAAGGAAATGTGATCAGAGACTCATGAATATAGAGAGGAAAGGAATGATAGAAAGATTATTAATAAAGAAATTGACTACTCTACATATAATATAGAGTAATTAATGAATCATGAGTCATAATGCATGAGCATTCACATACTCCTTCAACCGCCGATAAAAAATTCGGCAGCATAACAACATAAAGAAAGTATTTCTCGGGCTAAAACCCTCTTTTTCATTCGGCATCTCACTCAACAAACTAATTCCAACTATATACAATCACAAAACCAATGAAATTCTCACAAAATAGCATTTTCAAATTAACTTTAATTATTATAAAATTATATATAAAATTCGTTCAAAATTCATAGAAAAAAGAAAAACACTATAAACAACATTTTGAATCAATGTTTTCTATGTCATTGATCATTCTAAGATTACACATATCCTATATTAGCAATCTCAAGCCAAGAACAAATCATTCTTTACCAAATGTAAAAATATCAATAAAATAGCAATGATTTTTACGGAAACCGTGCGTCAGTTTTTGTCACTAAAATGAACTCCAATTGTAATGAAAATTGGTACACTAGTACATTTCAATATGTAGTTTTGAACGATAAAACTACTCTGATCAAACAATGCACGAAGTTTAAATTAAAAATTATTGAAATAAATTAGTCAAAATTCGTAGAAAAATACAATCATCACAAATATCCCATTTTGATCGCTAATTTTCATCTTAATAATCATCCTAAGGCAAAGTAAATCATCTACAATCATTCTCAAGTCAATAAAACACTAAACATTAGCAATTTTCAACCCCCACAATATTAAAATGGGCAAAAAATGAGGAGATATTTAAACAACAAAAATCAACTAATAAAACAATCCATAATCTTAAATAAATCAATCCCATAATCTAGAAATCTAAGCATATTGGAAGAAAATGAAGAAAAACCATAGGAATCACAAACCCATGTACCTTAAAGAAGAGAAGATGAAACACAAAGAGGAAGCTAATGAGAGAGGAACCTGACAATGTAGGAGGAGCACTTTCACGCCGGCGAGGGACTAAGGTAGTCAACGGCAACAATGGAGGAAGATTGAGAGATTTCTATTGATTTCTTATAGAAGAGGAGAAGAGAGAAAACAGGGAAAACGAATGGGCGGGAATGAAAAAGTGAACATGGAAACTAAATAAAAATGAGAATAAATGACGGGTATCCAGAATATATGACGGGTGTTTTAACACCCGTCATATCTAAGAAAGGCTTTAAATGATGGTTGTTTTAAACAACTGTCATTTAAAGCCTAAAATTCTTTTATTTTTTTTAAATAAGGAAAATCAAATGTTGGCCACGAATATATGATGGGTGTTTGACAAACCCGTCATATATAGTTCTAGACTTTAAATGATGAGTGTTTTAAACACCCGTCATTTAAAGTTTTAAAAATTTTTATTTTTTTATTTTAAGAATCTAAAACAGCGGGCACCAATATATGACAGTTTTTTTATAACCATCATATATTGTTTAAACTTTATATGATGGGTATTTAAAATACCCATCATTTAAAGTTCAAATTTATTTTTTTTTCTTCCAGTAAATGAAATGTTGAGCTGAAATAAATGACGGGTTTTTTTAATACCCGTCATTTAAAGTCTAGTCATATATGATGGTTTTTTTAAGACCTGTCATTTATTTTGTCACCATCACCCGCCTATCTCATATATGACGTGTTTTTATTTGACCGTCATTTTTCATAGCGTCTTATATTTACATTTTTGTAGTAGTGGAATCACCCCGACACAAAACCATAGGCTTATCTTAGACCAATGTATACTCTTATTAGTCTTGAGCTCACCTGCAGTGGTAGAATCACCTAGCCAAAGATATTCTAATGCATAATACGGACTATGGTTTCCCCCAATACACGTAATAGGGCATCATTAACTCCAACACCGTATCACAAGGATACTAAGAAGTCTCTAATGTCTAACACCGTACCTCAATAGGCACTAAGGAGATCTTCTCTAACATTGCACCTTTCAAGGCACTAAGGAGAATTGTTTCTAACACTACACCTTAAAGGGTACTAAGGAAACTTTGTCATATGGTCTTTATCATCTCCTACACTCCAGTGAACTCCCACCCCTATGATCATACTTTCCCAAACCATTTAAGGTTCCTATTTACCATTTCACACTTTCTTACATAATATATACAAATAATACTTTACATTACAAAACACACATTTTCATGCTTATTTCAACCAAAAGTCATTTCACATACAACAATTACTCAGTGCTATAAAACATGCTTAGTTCAAAACCATTTCATGCACTACATAGCATACTAATATACAGTTACAATAAACAGTCAAATAAATAAAGTTATTCGATTACCTTAACCCTTCTGTCACTAAAAAGGTTATCATGGATTTCAATCACCAAAACAGCTTATCTTAAGCTTCCTTTCTCAACTCACTCACGCATCCAATATGCCAATCTAAACACATTTGGCATATTTTAGTCATTTGGTCCATTTTGACGGAAAACTCATTTTTACTACTTAGGGCTATATTCATCCGTAAACTCTTTTCCATTTATCCATTCTAAGTTCATGCTACCTAATTACTACTTTACATCACCTCAACCGGCCTTAGTTTACTCAAATTAAATTTTTGCCCTAACTTTCTCTCTCTAAAGGTTACAATTGAGCCTACGGGTTTAAAGATTTACCATTTAGCTCTAAACCAGTCGCAAAGCTCTAATATAACTTTCGAGAACCTTTTTATTACTATTGGGCAAGAATTAAACCCCTCAAATTCTATCAATTCAATTTCCCTATAACTCATTTTCAGAGAAATTTGTGTAGAATAGAGGGTAAGAGTTATACGTAGCTTACCTGACAAGTTACCGATTCGAATCACCTTCCACCGCTCCAAAATAACTTGTCTTAGCTCTTTAGCCCTTCTCCTCTCACTATCTCATGTGTTTCTCAATTTTACTTGTCCAAAATTTCTGAATTTTCACAACTTATGAAGGCAATTTCTGGTCCATGTGCCACGGCCCATGTAATACAAGCCACGACACGTGGCACAGTAAAACTTAGTCTCACCACGCACATTTACTTCGACCCAAAACGTACTCCTATCACCTATATTTGTTCATACAACAAATAAACAAGTCAAAATACCAATTAATCATCCGAATCTCTAATCCCATGCTAACTTCCACTTCACCTTCGATTAACCTCTAAATTTAAGATTAAGAAATTTAGGATGTTACACTTTGCATCACTATGCAAGTTGTCATATACACATGATTGTGCAAATGACATCATCCGAACATCACGAATCATATCCTCTATTCTATTATCACAGTCATTTACAATTTTCTCATTTTAGGACATAGAAGTTATTCCTGCCTTTCCATGCCATATCCATCTTATATACCTCAAATTTATCCCATCACAAATTAAATGCTCTTTTATTTTGTCAATACCCAATTCATTCTTATTCGTGCAATTGACACAAGGACAACAATACTTTCTTTTTATGCTAGGAACATTTTTCCTAGCAAATTAAGAAACTAATCTACACCATTCTCATACTCCTTAGTCATTCTAATAGAATTCATCCAACTACGATCCATTCCATTTTTAACTAGCAAATCATCACAAAGTCTATCAAATTAACAATTCACTACCTTATTTGTGCTTCAATTAGACTTATTTCTAAAAAAAATTAACAGAGTCTCCCCTTAAAGATTGAACATCCTAAAACTACAACAACCAGAAATCAAGAGAACTAACAAGTAATTAAATAAATATTTACCTATTAAAGCTATAAAATATCAAACTTTAAGCTTATTCAAGTTCAATTTCTAAATATAAAAAAATTAGCAGAGTCTCCCCTTAAAAGTTGAATATTCTAAAATTACAACAATTATAAACCAATAGATGCATATTCTTGGTTTAGATACTATATATAATATAAAATTATAGCTGATTGATATTTTTTGCTATTCACTGCAACATTGCCTCTACTTTTTCATATATTCTTATTTCATTTATTCTTGGTTTGGATGGAAGGAAAAAATAGAAGGAGGGAATAAAACATTACTATTTTTAGAAATTTTATTTTCTAGTATTCTCTTCTATCTATTTTCCTCCTACTTTTCCCTCTATCCAAACCAAGCTAGCAATTTTATCGAAATTATTGATCATGTCTAGGGTCATTAGTGTTAAAAAATTTTAATTTTTTTGGTGTTTGCTAACATATCACATGTTTGAATTAAATTTGGTTGACAATATATATATATATATATTAAAAAAAATTAAGGACAAAAAATATGAAATATATGTATTATATAATAAGTATCTTTTCATATAAATCTTCTAAAAATCTTATATATATATATATATATATATGTATGTATGTATGAATGTATGTATGTATGTATGTTCTAATTGCAGTGGATGTATTTATCAAACTCCTCACCTCTCCAGTAAAAACACAAACAACTAAACCTTTAATTTTATGCTACTTCGTCTATTATTTTTATCTTTCATCTAAGGTTTTTTTATAACTTTAATTAGGTTTTGTTTTTAGTCCTTAATCCTTATAGTATATTTTTATGGTTTCCCATCCCTTAGTTAGCAGTCTGACCACATGATTAATGAGTACTCTTGGATGTGCATTATACCACACGTAAATTTTAAGATTTTTAATCAGGTGAAATTTTCAAAGTTTGATGATCAAGAATGTGCATTGTTTAAGGAACAAGTTGTATGGCCGGTGTTAACTATAAAAAAACAAAAATCATTTATCTAGTTCTTTGACCTTTTCATTATTAGAATATTTATAACAATGATTTTAAAAAACTACACTCCTAACATTTAAAAATGTGAAATCATATCCTGTGTGCTAGCTTCTCAACAAAAATTATCCCTTGTCTAATAGAGATTGCAAAATACCACAAACATAACTTCAAACTCTTCATAACCAAACATTTTATTGTGAAAAAATAAGATACAATGTGGGAAAATAAATTGAAAAGACACAATAGAGATAACTTCAAATAAGAAAAATAAAGAATGAAAGAAACAATACCTGGGGCTTCATTGTTCAGCAGAGAAGAGGAGAGGAGAGGGGCAGTGGGAAGAGACACTGAGATGGGGCTTCATGGGCTTCATGAGTGGCTGGACTTCCATTGACATAGAGTAGCCAAGAGATACTGAGTGAGCTGAGCTTTTAGAGACGATGATGAAAATGAGAGATGAGAGATAGGAGAGACATAACAAGATAGAGAGCTGGAAAGGAATCTCAGAGACAGAGATATTGTTAAGCTAAGAGAGACGAGAGGCACCGAGAGGCTGAGCAGCTAAGAGATGAGGCTGAGCTAGAGAGACGAGAGGCAACAGACATTGAGTGTGGGTTTTGAAAACAAAGGCTGGTGTAAGGCTCAAAAGATAAGGTCTACTATAAAAGCCTCATCCCTCTAGAGGAGGGGGACATAGCTTCTGAAGAAGCTACATGATTCTGTTAGAAGCCACATCCCCTTCCTCTAGGGTAGATGTGGCTTCTATAGAATCCTTATTCCTTTAGACGAGGGGGACGTGGCTTCTAAGGAAGCCACGTGGATTTTATTAGAAGCCACATCCCCCTCCTCTCGAGGGACGTGGATTCTGTAGAGAAGCCATATCCCCCGAGAGGTGGGGGACCAAGATTTTTAAATCCACGTCTTCCTCCTCTTTGAGGGATGTAGATTTTGACAAATCCATGTCCCTCTAGATAGGAGTGGGACATGGCTTATTAAAATTTACAAAAATAATAAAATTTTTTAATCCACATCCACTTTTTGTCTAGGTGATGTGGATTGTTTTCTTTTTAAGTCCTATTTTCAAAATAGGACGTGAATTAGGGTAGTAAGAATACCTTTTTATATACGTGATAGCATAATATACTATTAAAAATAGTATATAATATATACACTTACAACACCTCAATGTTTCACTTTTCACCACTTTTCTAACATAAGCATGATTTCTACTAACCAAACCTCCAAATCACCCTAACTTGAAACCTTAGGCTCAGCTTAGACCAATATACACTCTTATTCACCCTAAGCTCACCTTTAGTGGTAGAATTACCCAACTAAAGTATTCTATCTCACTTTCAAACTATGATTTCTCCCAATACACACAATGGGGTATCGTTGACTCCAATACCGTATCACACATACACTCTAACACCACACCTCAATAGGCACTATATAGATAATCTCCAACACCACACTTCAAATGGCATTAAGGAGATATAATTCTCTAACACTGTACCCTGTCGACACTAAGGAGAGTATGCCATATTATCTTATCACTACACTCCACACAGGTGAACTCCCACCTTTATGATCATGCTTTTTGAACCATTCACATTTTCCACATTCATACATGTATCCACAATACATAATGTATATAAATTTGTAAAGTATGAAATCATATGTTTTCACTCATCTATTTGATCAAAAGTCATTTTCACATAACATTTACAAAATGGCATAAATCATGCTTAGTTTGAAACCATTTCATGTACTAAATAGCATACTTATACCTAGTTACAATAAATAGTAAAATAGAGGAAGTTATTCAGTTGCCTCATCCCTTCTTTCACAAGAAAGGTTACTCATGGATTTCTTACTATAATATCTCATCACAAGCTTCCTTTTTCAACTTACACAAATGATATGCCAATCTACACACAATTGGCACAATTTAGTCGATTGCTCCAAATTGACCAAAAGCACTTAATTACTAACTATGGCTATAACTAGCCATTCATTCCTTTCCACTTATCTATTTCAAGTTTATTATCACTTAACTACCATTTTACATCACCTCTAACGATCTCACTCTAACTAAACACAATTTCCACCCTTATTTCCCTTCAAATTAGGGCCAAATAGAGCCTATGGGTTCAATGCTCTTTCACTCAGCTCTAAACCAATTGCAAAGTTGTAATTTAGCTCCCGAGAACCTTTTTATTACTATTGGGTAAGAAATAAACCTTCAACATTTTACCAATTCAATTTCTCTATAACTCATACCAAGAGAAATTTAGACAGAATTAAAGGTAAGGGTTATACAAAGCTTACCCAGTAAGTTACTAGTAGAAAGTGCCCTCTAATGCTCGGAAAAGGCTTGTCCTATTACACCTCTACTTCCTCTCCTCTCCTTCTTATGTGTTTTTGATTCTTCCTTCTAAAATTCACCCAAATTTTATGACGCCATTTTTTGGTCCATGTGCCACAGTACAGGCATCGTCTGTAGAGACATGTGGCACAATGAGGAGAATCCTTATCACGTGCACTTGCTTCAACCTGAAATGCGATCCTTCTACCTATATTTGTTCATTTAACATCCTAATGAGTTAAATCATGACATTATCACTCAAAACTTTAAACGCTTCACAATTACCAATTTACTCTTGATTAACAGCTAATCACAGGATTAAAAAATCAAGATGTTATAGTTCTCTCCTCCTTTTAAGAATTTTGTCCCTAGAAACAGATAAGGATACTGTTATCTTATTCTATCTTCTATCTCCTAGGTAGCATCACCTGGAGCCATACCTCACTATAACACCTTAACCAATCATATAGTTTGCTTCTTAGTTGTTTCTCTTTCATATCTACAATCCTTTTTGGCTTGACCTTATAAGTCAGACTCTCCTAGAGTTCAATCTCCTCTGGTTTTATTGCATGTGAGGGATCTAGTTAGTATTTCTTAAGCTGCATCACATAAAACTATTATGCACACTTGACAACTGTGGTGGCAAAGCAATTCTATAGACAACTGGTCTAATTCTTTCTACAATCTTGAAAGGACCAATAAATCGAGGAGTCAACTTCTTAGCTCTAATTGACCTCCTGATCCCCGTCAGTGGTGTAACCCATAAAAATACATGATCATCTACCAGAAACTCTAATGGTCTTATACACTTATCCACTTAACTCTTTTACCTACTCTGAGCCATTAACAGCTTTTTTCTTATTGACTTGATCTTTCGAGTCATCTGATCCATAATATTTTCTCTCAACATACTCCTTTCACTTAATTTTGTCCAACACAAAGGCGATCTACATTTTCTCCTATATAATGCCTCATATGGTGCCATTTGAATGCTGGTGTGATAACTATTATTGTAAGCAAACTTAGCTAAAGGAAGATGGCTATCTAAGTTACCCTTCAACTCTAAAACACATGCTTTCAACATATCCTCTAGGGTCTATATAGTCTACATCGTCTACCCATCTATCTATGGATGATTTGCTGTATTGAATCTCAACTCAGTACCCATAGCTCGTTGCAAAGCTCCCTAGAACTTGGATGTAAACCTCAGGTCTTTATCTAACACTATACTCTTCAACATACCTTACAGTCTTACTATTTATTGGATAAAGATCTTTGCCAACTTCTCCAGAGAATCAATGATTCGAACAACCAAAAAATGCGATCCTTGCACCTATATGTGGTCATTCAACATCTAATAGACAAAAATCATCAACTAATTATCTAAGTCTCTAATTCCATACTAATTACTATTTTACCCCTGATTAATAGCTAATCATAGGATGAGAAAATTAGGATGTTACATAACACATATAACCATATATAAGTAAAAAAAAACAAAGTAATAGTTTATATTTCAAACCAAAGTTCCCTGACTTGAAACCATATCATTAATCATTTTCACACATTCACAACTACTAGCATGATCATCTATCCATCAATCCTCTAAAGCTCCCCGACTTGAAACCATAGGCTTTAATGGATCAATCACATATTGACTCGAGCACACCTTCAGTGGTAGAAACACCCAGTCAAAAGTATTTTTTCCTACTTCAAGATTATAGTTTCCCTCATCTCACACACTTGTGATAGAGGTGTTGTTGACTCCTAATCGCACCCTAATAGGCACTAAGGAGTTGCTAAAATACCTGGATGTCCCTTGGTAATAGTTATAATAAATTGCTATACCAAATGTCCCATGGTGCCATTCTGATGTAATTCACTACACTAGATGTCCTTCGATACCAGCCCGACTACATGGATTTGTCCACTCACATCTCCATACATACCTAGGGTGAAATCCTACCCCTTATGATTAAGTTCTTAACATACGTAAATCACCACTTCTCCACATTTTGTACCATATATATATATATATATAATTCATTCAAAAATTGATAATCATTCAGCAAACATTTCAAAATCACTTTACATGCCAAAACCATTATACTACAAAAACAATGCATAGAAAACTTATAAACATTGAATTCATAATTACACATTTACTTCTACACAGTCATAATAGTTAATAAACATAATAAACTATATGGTTACCTTAACTCTTTTGTTCTCAAAAAAGGTCACCCGCATACACAACCTTACTTCAAGTTCCTTTTTGCTATCCAATATGTTACACATGAAAATTTACACAGAATTGGCACCTTATATAAATTATCACACTGAATAATAGTACCAATCATAGTAATTAAACTCCTAAATGCTATCATTTCCCTCATTCAAACCTATCTCCACCTTCCATACCCAATCACCAGTCAATACAAACATTAACACATTCATTACTAAAATTCTACCATTTTCCACTTTTTGAGTTCAAACAAATTGAGCCCACGTCAAAGCTTTATGTTTAAGCTCAAACTAGTTGTAAAATTTTAATTTAACTCTAGAGAACCTTTTTTATTACTATAGGGTAAGAAACTAACTCCTTAAAACTTCCAGATTAATTTCTGATCGTTTAAACTAAGAGAAAATAGTATAGAATCGAAGATCAAGGTAGCATAAGACTTACCTAATAAGTAATAGGTCAAAAATGTCATGCTTACTCTCAAAAACACTTTCCCTAATAGAGCTCCATTTCTCTCCTTCTCCTGCATGCTCTTTTCCTTTGTTTTATTTCTTTCTCCGTGAGTCCTCCATGTCCTTATCTATCAGGATTTTGCACCATATGCTGCAGTGCATTCAACATTAGCCATAGCGCATGGCATAGTGAGAAAACTCCTCATTGCACTCACATACTCTACTTCACAACACCGTTGTTCACTACAATCTGTCCATGTAACATACCAAGTGTCAAAAAACATTTTATCATCTGAAATTCTAATCTCACATCAAATTACTAATCCACCTTTATTAATAGTTAATTCCAGAATAATAAATTTAGGATGTTACACACACTGGGTAAACTCCCACCTACTATTAAGATCATGCTACCATCACATGCATATAATCATTTTTACTCACTTCCATACTTATAAATATAGCATATATATATATTTTTCTTTTTAAAAATTACCAATAACCAAACCAACATTGTTAAACATTTTTAACACTAAAAGCATGTATGTTGCAAAACACATTAAATCAAAACCATAAAACCATGTTCTCACATTCACTTACATACAATTATACTAGCTAATAAACAAGACAAACTATTTGGTTACCTTAACTCTTTTGTTCTTAAGAAAGGTTACCTGTGGAATGATTATCATTACTTAGATTCCTTCCACTAAGTCAATATCCAATTCAAATAATCTACACAAATCAACACCTACTTTCTTAAACTTCTACCCAAATTCACTTTATAAAAACTAACTTAAGTCTATAACTCCAAGACTCTACCATTAACTTCTAAACTAGTCGTAAAACCTTAATTTAACTTTAAAGAGTCTTTTTATTACAAAAGGGTAAGAAAACACCCCTTAAAACTTCCTAATTCAATTTCTTTATAACTTAAACTAAGAGAAATTAGTGTAGAATTGGAGCTTAGGGTAGTATGAAACTTACTAGTAAGTGATAGGTTGGAAATATCCCCCAAGCTCTCAAAATCTATTACCTTAGTAGAGAACTTTCCTTCTCCTCCTCTCTCTCACATTCTCCCTACTCTCTTTCTCTAATTCCATGAGCTTGCCATGCACACATTTATTACCTTTCTATATCATGCACCACGGCATAGGTAGCTTATGTCATGATATGTGACGCAATCCATTATGCTTACATGCTTCGCTCTGGAATGCTTCTCTCCTATACTATCCTATCCATTAAATATCCTAAGGAGTCAACACTTTAATTTGCCATCTAGAATCATAATTGTCCAATTAATTCATTAATTTACTAATTTACCTTTAGATTAGTAACTAGTTTTCAGATTAAAACTTTAAGATGTTACACAGCTTATTGGGACGAGTAGTACATTTTGGGAAAATTATAAATAAACGTCTCAGTCAAAAACTAAAACTAAAAGCTCATTTAAATATTTTAGAGGTGTGGTTTTTGAGTTCATTCTGCTAGGGTTAGCCTCTAGTAACCTAAGGAGCCTTTATCAAGTTAGATTTCACAATAGCAAGTCCTCTAGGACCAATCTACACCTTCTATATCTCTATTCTATAGATCTAATGTAATGTCCTAAACTTTGGTTTGAGAAACTAATTACTAAATAGGGGTAAATTAGTAATTACAATGTTGAATATGGTTTTGGGTAGTGGATTGATGTGTGGTGTTGGTTAGCTAGTGTGATTACAAGATTGAACTATAGAATAAAGATCTAAAATATAACGCACAAGCAATAGTAGGAATTGTTCCATTATGCCACACACTCTAGCATGTGCTGCATGTGCTTGGCACATGGTACAAGATTTGGATAAATGATGCATGAATCATCTCATGAATTTAAAAGAGAAAAAAAATTAAGATACACGAGAGAGGTAGGAGGACCAGCTGTGTTAGGGCAAGAGTGCATGAAAGTTTAGGAGTTTGCTCCGACTAGTGACTTGTTGGGTAAGTCTCATACCATCCTGTACTACATTTCTACCCTAATTTCTCTAAGTTTAGGTTATAAAAAATTGAATCATAAAGTTTTAAGGAGTTAAAATTTAGAAAAAGGTTGGTAAAAGATTCTTAAGTGTGAAACTAAGGTTTATGATGGGTTTAAAATTTAATGGTTGAACCTTAAGGATATAGGCTCAAATTGGCTTAAATGGTTAAGTTAGATGAAAATGCAAGCTTAGTAAGTTAAAAGGGGTTTTGGTCACTTTGATAGCCTAGGATATGTAATTATGGTGAATAGGTTGAGTAGGCCTAGAAGGTGTTGTTGAGATTATTATAAATGTTAAGTGATGTGATTTAGTCAAGTAGTGTTTTTCCTTGAGGTTGGAAACAGATCAAGGGCATCTCATTATGTAAATTGAGCAATTGAGTAATTGGTATTGAAGTCAACACTCTTTAAGTGAATTAGTGCAAACAGTAACCCTGGTAATAAGGGTAAAAGGTAACTAAAGTAACCCTTTTATTTATTGGATTGTGAAATGATTTACAAGTATTTTATATAAACTATATGCATTACATTTTATAAAATAGTAGAGTAGTAAAATTGCAAAAAGTAATGAATGTGTATAGTAGCATATGTGTATTACATCCGTGAGTATACCTTAGACTGGGGCAGGGGGTCGCGACCCTACTCTGTGTAAGGCTAGGAAGTCTTGGAAGTCTAAATCATTAATTTGATCTACTAGCAAGGAGTCAGGAATGCATCCACGAGTGTACCCTATACTAGGGTAGGGGGTTATGGCCCTACTCTATGTAAGGCTAGGAAGTCTTGATAATCCAGTCATAGATTTTATTTGCTAGTAGGGACGTAGGAGAGCATACTATTCATTCTTGATACCCCAGTCTGAGGCAATCATTGGTGGGCCCTATTTCATATAAGGCTGGGAAGTCTTACTCCGAGCGTTGAGCTTGCTCTGCTAGTGGGAACTGGGAGTGCATGAGCATAGTAGATGATTGAGCATGACATTGTGTATATATATATATATATAAAATCTATCTTTATTACTTTTTATGAAAATTAATGTTACTCTATCTCTTGTATTTGATTTTACTTACTAATCGATATTTGGGATTTATCTAAGTTACTGGGATATATGCCTTACTCCATTACCTTTTATGTATAGGTGAAGCGAGTATCGGGAGGTTGGGAAAAGAAGCGAGGAAGGAGTAGCCTCATTTTTGGTAGTGATATAAACTACCTATAGTGTAATGAACGCATATTTGTGTTTAAGAGATTACGGTTGCTAACTAGGATGCATATATGTAGTTTATATTGTTAAAAAAACTTGCTTGTATATACATATAACATTGCATCTCATTGAGTGTATCATAGTGGTGAATATGTGGGTAGGCCTAGATGCTATTCAAGCAAGTATATGTTATGGTGTATAACTTATTCTACTGATAATGTATGTGAATTGTTGTGTGATTATGTACATTTGTGTGAAACTTGACTAAACAATAAGGCTTGGCCTTATTTGTGTTAGTTGAGTAAATTTATGATTCTTGACTATATGGTGAGACTTAGGCTCATATATGGAAGTCAGATGTCTAAAAGTGGAACAAGTATAGTTGTGTGTGTATGGATATGTGTGTTATCTCATATGAGACCATAAGTGTGTAATGTTGCATTTAGAGGTCAAAGTGTGTTTGAGATGTGTTAACAATGATGTTATGTGCCAATCTAGTGTATTTGATCATTTTGGACTTAGTTTAATGCACAAAGTGGTCTAATGAGGTAAGAGATAGGAATTGAACAATTAAGGTGCCTATTTTGAAAAAAAAAATAACTTTTTGCATCAGGGTGTCCAATTTATGATAAGACTGTTAGATCATGTCCAAACTTATCCTATTAGATAGTTTATATTACAAGCCTCATATGGGCACTTAAATTACTCTAATGGGACATTGGATGTAGAAATAGCACATGGTGAAAATTCATATCAGAAATCTATCATGACAACAGATTCTGATACATGTGCTGTGATGCATGGTGACAAGCCACGATATATAGCATACAACAAGAACTCAAGTCTCTGTATTGCATGCTGCGGCGCATGGTACATTCTTTTTGAAAAATATTTATTTCATATTTCTTGTGATATGGGTACACGTTTACGCTTCCATGAGCCCTTTTTATTAAACTTTAAATTTATGATAAATATGCTTTTAACAAAGTTAGGATCCTGTATTTTAAAAACAAATTAAGGGTTTGTTTATATTTATGGTGTTGAAATTGTGTTTTGATGTATGGTTGCCGTAAGTAAAGTCTGGGTGAAAAGCAGGACTTTACATCTAATGTCTAAGATCTTGCCCTGGGCTTGGATCTTAGATTTGAATTCTTATAGTTTATCCATGTGAGTCTTAAAAAAGAGTTCTAACTAGTTTAATTATTTATATAAAACCTATTTGTAGTATGAGTTCATCTAAAAAGTACTTGAGTATAATAGAACGTAGGAGTGAGAGATCAAACCTTTGATCTTTTAAAGATTTGAGGTAATTGGGGATTTAAATTTATATATATTATAGTGTATAATAGTGTCTAGGATATTGTTTATGCTATCTTACTTATTAATATACATGTTGCATTTGAGATACAAAATCCAATTATGAGTAATGATCTGCATACCATATGACTCCGTGATCATATCTTAAGTATATGAAATATGATTAATTGTTACCAGAAATGCTTAATTGTATGATATGCTTATATGAGAAGTTTGGAATTGTGAAATACTAAAATTTCCCTATGATAATACGAACTCAATATGCAATCCTGATCTTAAATAGATATGCATATAGGCCCTTAATTATCTAAATGCATGCAAAAAGGTGGGACTTTACCTATAGGGGAGTTGTAAATATTATGAAAAATATATAGTCTGCCTACTGAGGTTACCCCTCAGTAGTGATTCATATAAATATATGTGTGTAGTTTCATTACTTAGATTGGTAGTGTTGGTCGGGTACTTGTTCAGGTTCATTACTTGAATTAGCAGTGTTGGGTAGGCATGTCATGACACCCTAAAGTTTGAGTAAAGGGAACTATAGTCTAAATTGGAGTAAGGAAGCCTTTGGTTAGTGGAAAGGGTTTACCGTTAACTCCTAAAATACTACTAAGTTTCACAGTATGTAGATAATGGTCAACCTATGTCAATTCTCTTGAGGAGGCTTACTATGATTAATCAAAGCTAACCAATATGAATTAAACTAATCAAAGGGTTGATTGATTTTGATTTTATTTCTAAAAATTAAAAAGAAAGCTTTAAAAATAGATTAAAGTGTTTTTAGTGATTTCTTATGTAATGGTAAGATCTTAGAGTTGAAGTAGTGAGTGACTCATTGGCTTAAAAATTAATTAAGTTGGCTTTAGATTACTTTACCTTCTTGGCCTAAAATGAAGAAAACTAGAAAAATTATCTCTAGCCTCTTAACCTTCCCAACAGCCTCCCTAAGTCCTAAGTTAAGGTCTTTAGTTCAATTAATTAAGTTAGTTTTAAGCATTGACCAATTGTGATGTGAATTAAGCATAAATGATTTGGCCCTTCCTAAAAGGCATGTAAACTCCCAAGATTATGGTGAGAAAACAGGAAATCAAGCATCAACCACTCAAGATTATGATGCAGAAAATGCAAGATAAGACACTAATGGAAATCTCAAGATTATGATAACATCCACTAATGTAAGGAAGTATCAAATACAAAAACATAATCAAATCACTAAGTTCTCAACAATGCACAAATGAATTAAGATTATGGCTTAAATACATGATGAAATAATCCAAACTTATGGCCTTAAAACATCAAGAAATTGAAGAAAACTAGGCTAGGGAGTAATTAAAAACCAAAAAGATGTTAAGTATTCAACATCATCCTCTTCCACTTCCTTTAAGATCCACAAGCCCTTTAGCCTTTGAACTCCATGGAAGACCTCTTCTTTATGCCTTGGCCGAACTAAAACTTATAACATCCTAATTTTCTAATCTTATAAGTTCGCTACTACTCCAGGGTAAATTAGTAATTGATAAGTGATTAGAAGTTTATATGGTTATTTGATAATTTGACTCCTTAGGATGTTAAATGAACATATACAGGTGGAATAATCGTGTTTTCGAGTAAAGCATGTGGATGTAGTGAGGATTTTCTTCACTATACCATGCGCTGTGGCTAATACTGCCTACAATGTTACGCATGGACTAGAAAATGACTTCAAAAGTCATAGATTAACTAGTGAGTGCAGAGAGGAAATAAAAGAAAAGTGTGAAGGGTGAAGAGAAGAAGAGCTTGGCAGCTAAGGCAAGCATTTCTGTGGCATTAAAAGGCATTTTTGACTAGTAACTTGCCAGGTAAGCTTCGTACGACCTTACCTCTAATTCTACTATAATTTCTATTAGTACAAGTTATAAAGAAATTGAATCAAGAATTTAAGGGGTTTATTTCTTACCCTATAGTAATAAAAAAGTTCTCGAGAGTTAAATCAAATTTTTGTAATTGGTTTGGAGTTAAACGATAAAGCTTTGAACCTATAAGCTTAAATTTAGCCCTAATTCAGTGAAAATTGGGGGTGGAATCGTATGTAAGCAAAATGGGATCATTTAAGGTGACAGAAAGTAGTGATAGCCCTAATGCAATGTTAGAGTCAATGATACCCCATTGTGTGTATTAGGGGAAACCATAGTTTGAAGTAAGATAGAATAACTTTGGCTAGGTGATTCTATTGATGAAGTTGAGGTTAAGGCCAATGAAAGTGTATATTGATCTAAGATGAGCCTTTAGTTTCAAATGGGCTGACTTGGAGGTTTGGTTAGTAGTGATCTTGCTTTATCTAGAAAAGTAGTGCAAAGTAGTGAATTAAGGTGTACAAAGTTGTAAAAGAGGCAAAATGATATGTTGATGTGAATTAAAGTAAAACATATGTTACATGCTATGTTTACTTGTATATTATGCTATACTTTCTTATAGTTGTATGTGATGGATGATAGTAGATAGTTATTCTGTTAATGGGATTATTTTCTCACCCCATGGTTATAATTTTATAGGACAGAGTAGTGATCAAGGCATAGGGAAAGAGTGAGAATCGGTATAGACATGCTGCGGTTGTGAAATCTTTGAGTTTATAAGATGAACTGAGATTTATTGCGAATGTTATATACATAAGTTTCTATAGGATTTGCATGCATCTTTTAAATGGTTTTTAAGTTGTGAAATGTTGAGATTGTAGTGAATCTGTGAATCTTAGCCCATATATGGAAATGTGTGGTGGAACAACTAACAAAGGCTAAGATTCAGTTATAAATATGTGGTAAATGTGGAAAGTTATGATATTATGGTGAAAATGGCCAAGCGAGTCAATTTATGCTTAGTAGTGAAAGGTTTGTGAAATGTGGAAATGGGCTATTTAACGGCCAAATTGTGGTTTATGTATATACCATGTAAAATATAGTTAATCAGGTGTATTAGGTCCTTTTAAACTTGGTTCAAGGCCTAGAATAATCTAATAAGACAATGTGAGTGATTTGTGTGCTTGGGTGTGCTAAATCTTTATAAAAAGTGACTTTTTGATTGAATTCCCTATTAAAGTAGGAACCCTAGGGTATTGTTAATGGAGGAATCCTAGCTTTTAATCCTCAAGTCCTCTTCTTTAGCTGAAAAAAAGTGTTTACCTATGATAACTATCTCAAGTAACCTATTGGGTAAGTTTTGTACCACCCTTAGCTTCGATTCTACTATAATTTCTCTTAAGATAAGTTATAGAAAAATTGAATAGGGAAAATTTAAGGGGTTTATGTAATATCTGTCTTGACATTACTAGGACAATACTCACACATCATTATGATAACTTAAGTTAAATAAAATCCTCTAAAAAAGTTACCACAACTTAAGGGTTTAAATATAATTAATTTAAAACATTAGCATCCCAAGAAAACCCTTTTCTAAAATATTGTTTAAGCTCAAACCATGGTTAAAAATCAGTTAAGAGCATACACGAAAGCATGAGAATTTAATCACTTCAAAACGGGTTGTAATAAGCTATCTTACCCTTATTTGGTCCGTCTGCCATGGCGGATGGCACAGAGGGACAAATCCCTTGAAGGCTTCTTATGCCACGGCGTACACCTACTGTCATGACAGTAGTTTGTTGTCATAGCTTCTCTCGAAATTTTCGGAGCGCGCTGTTTTGCCATCCGACATCTGATTTAAGCAGTTCAAGTATCCACACGTAGCTCTTTGAGCCCTCCAGCTAATGGCACTGGTTTGCATTCAAACAACTATCTATTTAAAATATGGATACCCGAACCCAAAATGGTTTGTTTTTCACAACAAAACACACTTTATGGTGTCTAACTCACAATACCAAATGCCATTAGCCCTAAAGACACCTGACCACCTCAAAATGGACCACACACCATATAACAATTCAATCATAACACCCAATTGAGTAATCACACTTAAAATGACCACCAAACCCCCAATTGACAATAACACAATGGGGTGGATAAAATTCAATACATTAATCAATTGGTCATTTTGACACTCAAAACACTTGAAATATATATATCACTTGTTAATATAACTTGGCCAAGCACACGCTTAATCTATAACATCAATCTTGGACTAAGATATACACACTTATCACAAGATTCACACAAGAATATCTAAATAATGTCATGTTCCTAAGTTATTCATTACAAGACCAAAAATGAGAAAGGGAAGAGCTATACTACAATGATCTTCACTCTTTAGATGCTCCTTCCTTCCCCTTGCCCCTACCGGAGCCCTCGCTTGTAAAATATAACCACGGGGTGAGATAAACATCTCAGTAACTAATATAGCTCATCAAATGTTTATTACCACAAATAGCTATGAAAAAGTATCAAAACTATAGTAATAACAAGTATACCATAATTATGAGATAAGCGTATCTTTTCTCAACAAAACACATAGTTTCATACTAGCATGATCGTCTAACCATTAAACCTCCAATACTCCTTGACATGAAACCATAGGCTCTCTTAGATCAACCACTTGTTGACCCGAGCATACTTTAGTGGTAGAAATACCCGACCAAAGGTAATCTAACCTGCCTACGGACTATGGTTTTTCCCTCTTTACACACTTATGATAGAGGCATCATTGACTCCTAACCACACCCTAACGGGTACTGGGGAGTTGCCAGACTGCCCAAATGTCCCATGGTAATAGTCCTATATAATGCTACACCGGATGTCCTCTGGTGTCAGCCCGACCATATAGATTTTTTACTTACCTATCTCCATATACACATATCCTCACATATCTCAGGTGAACTCCCACCCTCTATGATCATGCTCTTTCACAATTTCCACTACTTTTTGTAACATCTTAAATTTCTTAATCCTAAGTTTAGAGGTTAATCGAGGGTGGAGTGAAAATTAAAGTGGGATTAGAGATTCAGAGGATTAATTGGTATTTTGACTAGTGTGTGTGTTGTATGAACAGATATGGGTGATAGGAATGCGTTATGGGTCGAATCAAGTGCGTGTGGTGAGAATAAATTTCACTGTGCCACACACCGCGGCACATGGACTAGAAATTACCTTCATAAGTTGTGAATTTCAAAAAATTTAAGAGGAGAGAATTTGAAAAAAACACACAAAACAAAGAAAGGAAAAGGGCTGAGAAGATAGGTTTAGTCATTTTAGAGTGGTGGAAGGTGATTTAGATCGATAACTTGCCAGGCAAGATATGTATAACTCTTACCTTCCATTCTACACAAATTTCTCTGAAAATGAGTTATAGGGAAATTGAATCGGTGGAATTTGAGGGGTTTAATTCTTGCCCAATAGTAATAAAAAGATTCTTGAAAGTTAAATTAGAGCTTTGTGATTGGTTTAAAGCTGAACGGTAGAGCTTTGAACTCAGAGGCTCAATTTTGGGTCCTTAGAGAGAGAAAGTTAGGGCAAAATCTATTTTGAATGAAATAAGATTAGTTGAGGTGATATAAAGTAGTAATTGGGTAGTCATAGACTTAGAATGGATAAATGGAAAAGAGTTTACGGATGAATATAGCCCTAAATAGTAAAAAATAAGTTTTTGGTCAAAATGGGCCAAATGACTAAAATGTACCAAATGTGTTCAGATTGGCATATTAGACTCGGGAGTAGAGAAAGGAAGCTTGAGATAAGCTTGTGTGATAGTGAAATCCACAAGTAACCTTTCTAGTAACAGAAGGGTTTAGGTAACTAAATAACTGAATGCATACATTTGAGTTAGTAATGCTAGTGGGTTATGTCCACTATGTCTTTGGAAAGTATATGATTTATTTCTACTGTGTTTTCTCTGTTTGATTTATGATTTAATTGATTTTATACAGTAAGTCTTTGGCCAAAGCTTTTGAAATGAATTTTATTAATGTGAATGATGTGAGTTAACGGTAACACCGTAGTCTTCTCTTATATGGTGTGGATATATAGGAGGAGGTTACATTTTGGTATCAATTTCTTAGTTTTCGAGGCCTGATTGTTACTGATGCATTCATTTAGAAATATGGCAACTTATCTTATTTATTACACAACTTTTTCCTTGATGCCCTTTGTGTTTCGCATTTTTGTCCTTAGGAGGGGAGAAAATAGTACAGTATGAGAGGCACTCATGCAAGAACCGTAGTATCTAGATGGATTATAGAGGAGGAATGAGAACTGAAAGTTCAATCAGTTCAACTATAAAGGGATAGACGTGATGAGCTACTGGAAGAGCTCAGGGATATGGTTGTTGACATAAGACAAATTGTTAAGGATCATGACACGATCTTAAGGGGTGGAGAGCAAGAAGAGAGAGTTGAAGCTCATAATATCCCAGCACAGGAAGCACATAGTAGACCTAGATCATCTTGAAATTTAGGTAGTAGGCCAGAGATTCTTGGCACTGATCCATCTATTGATCGTGCTTGGAAGATGTTTGTTCGGTTTAATCCACCAACATTTGATGGAAGTATGAGGGAAGGTAAAGAAGAATTGTGGATAGAACGAATGGAAACCATCTTTGAGATGGTGATATGTACTTCAGAGCAGAAAGTTATCTTAGCCACAGTGTAGTTAGTTAGTACTGCTAAGAGATGGTGGGAATCTGTGAGACCAACTGGTGGTATTCGTTTGGGATGTGATGAATTCAAGAGAATATTCTTTGATCAATACTTTCCAGTCTCATTCAGAACTGAGAAGGAAGAGAAATTTCATGCTTTCAGGCAAGGAGACCTGGACGAGGAAGAATTTATAGGAAGATTTAATGATTTATTGGCTTATTCCACATATCTCCAGTATAGTAATAACTCGAAGTGGAAAGCTAAGAGATTACTTGAAAAGATGAGACCTGAGTACAGGTAACGGATAGCACTGCTTGATGTGATGATATATGAGGAAATATGCCACAAGATGAGGGTAGCAACTAGGTGTGGTAGAGAGGTAGCTGTTAAAAGCAGATGAGATAGTATGGGAAGATTTTCATCTCTTATGGGTCCGACTGGTAGAATCTCAAAGAGGACTGGGTTCGATGCAAGCAGTTCCAGTTCTTCTAGAAGAAAGGGTTTTAGTTGTGGATCATAGTCTTAACCTATGCATAAGGGATCAATGCAGAAGGGTGGAGGTATGAGAATTTGGCCTCCACAATCTTCGAGGCAAGCATCAAATGTTCCAACTCTAACTTTAAGTACCGGAAGGATGCCCCAATGCAACATATACAGTAAATCTCATTCGAGAAGATGTTGAGCTTGCTATAAGTGTGGTAAGTCAGGTCATATAGCGAGGCAATGCCCAGAGGGTAGAGTTGAGGGGATAGAGCAAAGATCAATAGTTCCTGGCTGAGTATTTGCAGTTACACAAGAAGAGGCTAGAGCATCCCCAAATCTGATCAGAGGTATGATTTCTATAAATGGTCATAAAGTAGAAGCATTGTTTGATTCTGGTGCCACCCATTCTTTTGTGTCTAAGGAATGTGTGGATAGATTGGAATTATGTTTACAAGAATTATCTATGCTCATTAAAGTGATGACACCTTTTGGATCATCTAGTATTACAAGTCAAACTTGTTAGAATATAGAGATTTGATTTGAGGATAGAGTTTCTAAGATCGATCTAATTTGTATTCCTATGAGAGGAATAGATGTGATAATTGGCATGGATTAGCTAGTAGCAAATAATGTTATGCTTGAGTGTGCCAAAAGAGTAGTTTCTTTACCAGTGTTGTGCACAGCTATGGAATCTTCAAAGCAACCTAAGTTTCTATCAGCAATGAGTGCTGAGAAGTTGATCTAACAAGGTTGTAATGCCTACATGGTATTCTTTACAGCTAGCACAGTGTATGATGGTGGAATTGAGAAGATTAGGGTAGCAAGTGAGTTCCCAGAGGTATTTTTAGAAGAAATAAATGAATTACTTCCTGAAAGGGAAGTTGAGTTCTCAATTGAATTGGTTCCTAGAATTGAACCGATATCAAAGGCTCCTTATAGAATGTCACCATCCAAATTGATTGAGTTAAATAAGTAGATTGAAGATTTACTAGAGAAACGATCCATCAGATGAAGTGTATTGGGGATCATCGGTATTGTTTGTGAGAAAGAAGGATGGCAGTTTGTGACTGTGCATCGATTACCAGCAACTGAACAAGGTAACTATGAAGAAGAAATATCCTCTACTAAGGATAGATGATCTTTTAGATCAATTGGTTAGTGCCTCAGTCTTTTCTAAGATTGATTTGAGGTCGGCGTATCATCAGTTGAGAGTTAGTGTAGTGGATGTACCAAAGACAGCTTTCAGAACTAGATATGGTCATTATGAATTTTTAGTTATGCCTTTTAGGTTGACCAGTGTACCAATAGTGTTCATAGATTATATGAACTGAATCTTTTGGCCGTACTTAGATCAATTTGTAGTGGTCTTTATAGATGACATCCTGATCTATTCTGAGAATGAAGAGCAATATGCAAGATATTTGAGAATAGTGCTACAAATTTTAAAAGACAGAAAGTTGAATGCCAAGCTTAATAAATGTGAGTTTTAGTTAAAAGAAGTGAGATTTTTAAGACACGTGGTGTCTACAGATGGAATTTCAGTGGATCCGCATAAGGTTGATGCAGTGTTAGAATGGGAATGCCCTAGTTCAGTCATAGAGATACATAGTTTTCTGAGATTAATTAGGTATTTTTGATGATTTATCTAAAGATTTTTCCAGATAGCTTCTTCTTTGACTAAACTAACTTAAAAAGATTAACATTATCTATAGGACGATCGGTATGAAATGGCATTTCAAAAGTTGAAAGAGGAATTAACCACAACATCAGTGTTGATTATCCTTAATCCAAGGTTACCTTACGAGGTATACACAGATGTGTCTTTGAAAGGTCTTGGTTATGTCTTGATGCAAGACAGTCGAGTAATAGCTTATGCTTCATGACAATTGAGACCACATGAGGAGAATTATCCTACGCATGATTTAGAGCTTGTAGTAGTGGTGTTTGCTCTAAAGATTTGGCACCATTACTTATATGGTGTAGTGTTCACTATGTTTAGTGACTATAAGAGTTTGCAATACCTAGTGGATCAAAAGGAACTGAATATGAGGCAAAGAAGGTGGATGGAGCTTCTTGAGGATTATAACTTTGAATTGAAATACCATCCAGATAAAGCTAATGTGGTTGCTGATGCTTTAAGCTGGAAAACTTTGCATGTGGCAAGTCTTATGGTTAAGGAATATAGATTGATGGAATCATTTGTGGAGTCACAGCAGGATGCGCCATTGAAGGCATTAGTTGGTGCCTATTCCACTGAGATTAGCAATGATTTCTGGAAGAAATTGAGAATGGCACAACTAGAAGACGAAAGTCTTTTAAAGATTAAAGAAGAAATTGAAGCAGATCAAGCTATTGAGTTTGAATTTAATGATGATGGTTTTATGGTTTATCAAGATAGGATTTGTGTGCCTGATGACGTAGATTTGAGAAAATTTATCTTGAATGAGGCTCATTATAGTAAATACACAATCCATCTGGGAACTACAATGATGTACTAGGATATAAAGTGGTATTGGTAGTGGTCTAGTATGAAGAAAGATGTAACGGAGTTCGTGACTCAATGTTTGACCTGTCAAAAGATTAAGATAGAGCACCAAAGACCAATAGGGATGTTATAACCATTGGATATTCCTTTGTGGAAATGGGAAAGCATTTCTATGGATTTTGTAACTGGATTATCAAAACTCAATCTAGACATGATGCCATTTGGGTTATAGTCATTAGACTTACTAAATCAGCTCATTTATTAGCTATTCGGATTAGTGATTCTCTAGAGAAGTTGGTAAAGATCTATATCTGAGAAGTGGTAAGATTGCATGGTGTGCCAAAGAGTATAATTTCTGATAGAGATCTAAGATTTACTTCTAAATTTTGGGGAGCTTTATAGCATGCCATGGGTACAAAGTTGAGATTCAGTACAGCATATCATCCACAAATAGATGGGTAGACAAAACAAACCATATAGACTTTAGAAGATATGTTGAGAGACTGTGTATTGGAGTTGAAAGGTAGCTGGGATAGCCATCTTCCTTTGACAGAATTTGCTTACAACAACAGTTACTACTCCAGTATATAAATGGCACCATATGAGGCATTATATGGGAGAAAATGCAAGTCGCCTCTTTCCTGGATAAAGTTGAGTGAAAGGAGTATGTTAGGTCCGGATATTGTGGATCAGACAACTCAAAAGATTTAGTCAGTCAAGCAAAAGCTGTTGACGGCATAGAGTAGGCAAAAGAGTTGTGCAGATAGGCGTAGAAGGCCGTTAAAGTTCCTGGTAGGAGACTATGTATTTTTAAGGGTTACACCAGTGATAGGAATCGGGAGATTGATAAGAGCCAAGAAATTCACTCCTAGATTCATTAGTCCTTTCAAGATTCTGGAGAGAATTGGACCAGTTGCCTACAAGATTGCTTTGCTACCATAGTTATCAGGTGTGCATGAGGTGTTTCATGTGTCGCAACTCAAGAAATATCAACCCAATCCTTCACATATGATAGAACCGGAGAAGATTGAACTCTAGGAGAATTTAACCTATAAGGCTGAGCCAGAGCGAATCATAGATATGAAAGAGAAGCAGTTAAGCAACAAGACTATACGATTAGTCAAAGTTTTCTAGCGAGGCATGGCTCATGGTGATGCTACCTGGGAGATAGAGGATAGAATGAGGCAAAAATATCCCCACCTATTTCCATAGGTATATATTTATGTCTTTTATGAATTTTGAGGGAAAAATTCTTAAAAGGAGGGGAAAACTGTAACATCCTAAATTTCTTAATCCTAAGTTTAGAGGTTAATCAAGGGTAAAGTGGAAATTAAAGTGGGATTAGAGATTCAGAGGACTAATCGGTATTTTGACTAGTTTATGTGTTGTATGAACAGATATGGGTGATAAGAGTGTGTTGCAGATCGAATCAAGTATGCGTGGTGAGAATAAATCTCACTGTGCCACGTGCTGTGGCTTGTGCTGTATGTGCCATGATGCATGGACTAGAAATTGCCTTCATAAGTCGGGAATTTTAGAAAATTTCAGAGGAGAGAATTTGAGAAACACACAAAATAGAGAAAGGAGAAGGGATGAGAAGATAGGTTAAGTCATTTTGGAGTGGTGGAAGGTGATTCAAATTGGTAACTTGCCAGGTAAGCTGCATATAACTCTTACTTTCCATTCTACACAAATTTCTCTGAAAATAAGTTATAAGAAAATTGAATCGGTAGAATTTGAGGGGTTTGATTCTTGCCCAATAATAATAAAAAGATTCTTGGAAGTTAAATTAGAGCCTTGTGACTGGTTTAGAGCTAAACGGTAGAGCTTTGAGCCCGGAGGCTCAATTTTAGGTCTTTAGAGAGAGAAAGTTAGGGCAAAATCTGTCTTGAATGAAATAAGATCGATTGAGTGATATAAAGTAGTAATTGGATGGTTATGGACTTAGAATGGATAAATGGAAAAGAGTTTATGGATGAATATAGCCCTAAATAGTAAAAAATGAGTTTTTGGTCAAAATGGGCCAAATGACTAAAATATGCCAAATGTGGTCAGGTTGGCATATTAGACTTGTGAGTAGAGAAAGGAAGCTTGAGATAAGCTTGTGTAATAGTGAAATCCACAGGTAACCTTTCTAATGACAGAAGGTTTGAGGTAACTGAATAACTTCCTTTGTTTGACTGTTTATTGTAACTATATGCTAGTATGCTTTATAATGCATGAACTGGTTTTGAATTGAGCATGTTTTGTGGCATTGAGTGATTGTGTGTGTGAAATGACTTTTGGTTGAAATGAGTGTTGAAATTGTGTTTTGTAATGTAAAGTGATATATATATATATATGTTATGTATAAGAAAAAGTAAATTGTGAAAAGGAAACCTTAAATGGTTTGAGAAAGCATGATTTGAGTGGTGGGAGTTCACCTGAATATAGGGGATGATAAAAACCATATGGCAAGATTTCCTTAGTACCCTGTTAGGGTGTGGTGTTAGAAATAATTCTCCTTAGTGTCTTGAAAGGTGCTATGTTAGAGAAGATCTCCTTAGTGCCTTGAAAGGTGCTATGTTAGAGAAGATCTCTTGAGTGCCTATTAAGGTACTATGTTGGAGATGAGAGATTCCTTAGTATCTTTGTGATATGGGTGGGAGTCAACAATGCCCCATTATGTGTATTGGGGGAAAATGTAACATCCTAAAAATTTTAAGACTCGGATTTATTTTAAAGAAATAAAATAAAATATCTATAATTGAATTAAAATTTAGAATAATTTGATAGAGGTCCAGAGTTTGAATTTTTCTCAACAAAAGTTTGGTTTTATTTGATTTTTAACTATGGGAAAAATTACCAAAGTTGACCCGGGCTTTTGTGTTATAATAAAAAATATTGGGCCCTTTATTGTAATTTTCCCCACAGTTTAATATCAGCATTTTAAGAAGCAAAAAGAAAGCAGAACCAGAAATTTAAAAGAAAAGAACAAAACGGATGAGAGAGTGAGAGGAAGAAGAGAGGAGGAAGAGAGGGATTTGAGCTTGGATCTATGAGGCTTTACGACTGTTACGAGCTCGGCTACACAATAGGTAAACTCACTACTTCAATCCTATTCCCTTCCTTTTGATTTTCTTCAATTTTTGGAAGAGGAAATTTCTGGATTTTGATCTCAAAGGCTTTATCCTTGCAAGCTTTTGTTTCTTTGGAACCTAGGGAGGATGTTTTGAGTTTTTATATAATGTTCTAATGTTTTGAGTGGATAATTAGATGAAAAGAGGTGTTTTGGGCATAAATCAAACCCTAAGAGGTTGGTTTTTGCTCTTCAATGATTTAAGTCTATTGATTTATTTATAATTTTACCATTTGATCCCAATAATATTTAAATTAAGGTTTGATTTTCATTATAAGGGCTAATAGTGAAAGTTGGTGACATTAAGTGAAGGTTTTTAATTAATTAAAAATTATATAAATTGAAAATTAGCCTAGTGATGGCTAATAAATGGTTTTAATAGTTAAGTGATACTATGTGAATGGTTGGTTTAATATATGGACCATTAGGATGGATTATGACTCATTGACCCAAGTTGTGTGGTATGAGTTATAGTCTCATTAATGCTATTTGTCATGATAAGTGATGTGGATCGCTTATATGTTGTAGGAAATTATTGGTGGAACTTATTGAGAAGTTAAGAAACAAGCCGAGTCCTATTTTATATAAGAGGAACCCTTTTAGTTTCAAAGGGTTGAGGTAACAGGGGAATTTATATTTTCTTATTACTTTGTCTTAGCTATTTTTGAATAAATATTACTAGCTATCATGCATTACATGTTTTAAAAGATTAAATGTGCTTTATAAGGGGTTATGGGGTACTACTTTGATTATAGTGCAAATATGTTTTCTAATTGTTTAACAAAAATGTTTTTATGGAAACGAGATTTGTTTGCATGTATGGTAATCATAAAGAATAGAAGTTGCACTTAAGGAACTGTAACTAAGTAAGGTACCTTAGATAGGCTAAGGAACCATTTAAGGGAGATTTATAAATGTTATACTACCTTAGTGTGTTGAAGTGGTCAATACTTGAGAAATGTAGACACGAATAAAAGGCATGATCTCGGTGGGAGTTCACCAATGAGAAGGTATGGACTTTTGATATTATGTGGCACACTGCCAGTACTCAATATTGCTTTACGTATTGTGGCCTCAGTGCACTAAAGTGGTTAGTGTATTGAGTGTTTGATACCTCTCAGTGGGAGAGGGAATCCGACATATGAAGTGTGAGGTTAAGTGCCTAGGCGAAGGTAGCCCTCACATGGAGAGTAAGTCAGGCTGGCTCTGTGAAGAAGTTAGCTTTGACTGCTCAGGATTCACGTCGAAGGGGCATAGGTGGTTTAATGGATTAGATCATGCCTTAGAATATGTTTTGTGCATGTGGAGGTACAAGCAGGTATAAGGTTTACCTGCGAGTTAAAGAGTGCCAGGGGGCATTTTGTTGGTCATGAAAGGCCATACCGGCCTACGTCATGCATTCATGCATTTCAAGACTGTGGTTGTCTCACCCCTTTCTTTACAATATTTACAGGTCCAGGTGAAGGATCCATTGGTGGACGGGCAAAAGAGCTAAGCTAGGGGTTTGCTTGTGATTTGTAAAGAATTACAACCCCTTTCTTTTGAGCAAGTACATTGTAATGTATTTAGGATTAGGGTGCCAGTAGGATATGATTATGTATATGTGCGTGAGTATGTGTAGATTGTATGGCTTGTGTATGAATTTTTATTTGCTTGAAGACTTGTGGCTAGGAAACTTAGCTATGGTGTGTGGTTTTGATGGATTTATTTAGTAGACTAAGTTTCCACGATAAGAAAATATTTATTTTGGTATATATGTGATTCCACAAGCAAATGCAAAGTGCTTGCATTACAAATAGTGTGCTATAGGCAAACATACACCTTAGATAGAGAGAGTAGGTGCGTGGGCCCCACAAAGATCTCTGAGCTAAGTGAAAATATTTAGCGTGTGTATTCATATGTGTATATGATATTTGGAATAGTTTTTGGCTACTTTTGTGTGATTTGTGCATTTTGGAGGTTTAGGGTCCATTTTGGGAAATGGCACCCGGGTGGTCAAATTTTGGTATAAAGGGTTTTTCTATCATTTAAATATTCTATCAAGTTTTTTTAGTCCTATTTGACATGTCCAAAGTATTCCCACAAGTTTGTGACTATTAGGATGAAATTTGGACAATTTTGAAAATGGTTTTTACCAAAAAATTTCACTTTTGCGTCCGGATGTCCAAATCTTAATCCGACCGTTGGATTTATCTAAAATTTGGTTCACAAGTAAAAATTTTTATAAGCTTCGTGTGGGCTTTAGAATCACGTCGATCAAATACCAGACGGAGAAACAGCATGCTCCGAAATTTAGTCTAAAGGAGCTGTCATGATAGCAAAAGTGCTGTCATGATAGCAATATTTGTTGATGTTGCAACATGCATGAAATTCAATCCATTCGTTGGATCTTTTCAAAATTTAATATGCTAATAGTACTATTAAAAGTGATATGTGGGCTTTAGAATCGCTCCGATCGGAGGTCGGATGATGAAATGGTGCACCCCGAAAGTTAGTCCGGAGGTGCTATCATGACAGTAAAAATGACCAATCGTTTAACATGTCTAATTTTTAATCCGACAGTTAGATCTTTTTAAAATTTGGTACACTTATAGTACCCTTTGAATTTGATGTGTGAGCTTTAAAATCACTTTGATCAGAGGTCGAATGGTGGAATGGTGCCTCTTGGAAGTTGGCCCAGGAGGGTTGTCATGACAGCAATTTGATGCAGTCATGACAACATTTTGATGCAGTCATGACAGCATCTTTTTATTTCACTTTCGTCTAGCTTGCTTCCGTGCGTTATAGGTAGAACCTATAATTTTTTTAAAGGTTTTAAATAATTTATTTCTTAAGTTAGTTAGAGGATCAACTCCTTAACCACACTTAGTTTATTTGAATTATGTGATTTTTGGATAACACTCGGGGCAAGTGTTACAGAAAGCCATAGTCTGTATTGTGTGTTAGAACACCTTTGGCCGGGTGATTCTACCACTGTAGGTGAGCTCAAGACTAATGAGTGTGTACATTGGTCTAAGATGAGCCTATGGTTTCATGTCGAGGTGATTTGAATGTTTAGTTGGTAGAGATCATACTAGTATTTTATGATATGATGAAATATCTTAAGATAGCATGGAATCCTTTAGGATTGATAAAAAGTGGAAAATGAAATGTGATATGATGTAAATACTACTTTATGAAGTTTTAATGATATACTATATTTACTTTCATATCGTTGGATGTGATAGTCAATAGGAGTGAGTTATTCTATTATTGATATTTTTTCTCACCCCTGTGGTTACATGTTTACAAGATTGGGAAGTGAGCAGGCTAAGGGAAGAGAGTATAGACCAGCTTGAGTTGAGAAGCCATGTACTCTAAGGTTGTGTAATGAACTGAATTGAAAGATTGTATATATAAGTGTAGATGAGTTGCCATAGGTTGCATGCATGTATTGAATTGAGTTTTTGTGAAGTCTAGCCTAATTGATTGTATATGTGTTGAAATGAAACAAAAAGGGGCTATGACTTGGAGTATATATGTGAAATGGTTGTTTGTGTAGATGAATCTTAAGCCAAGACAAATTATGAGAAAATGAGTAATTTGGGGGTTAAGATTGTATTGTGATTATATGTTGGTGAATCTTAAGCCAAAAGTCAAAATTATAAGGAAATGAGTAATTTGGGGGCTAAGATTATATTATAAATATGATTGCATATGTTTATATATGTATGAGTTGAGAAGTAGCCAAGTGGGCTATGTTATGCTAAGAAATGGCATTGTTTGTGAAATTAGTAAATTGTGGAAATTGGCTGTAGAGGGGTAAAATTTTGATATATATGTATGATTATGAATAATTGTGGTCAATCAGGTATATTAGATCCTTTTGGACTTGATTCAAGGCTTAGTATGGTCTAATGAGAGGAAGGGATCGATTTGAGATCTTGGGTGCGCAAATTTTTCAAAAAAAAGTGACTTTTTGCACCCCGGGTGTTCAAAATTTGATCGGATCATTAAATCATGCCCAAACCTATCTCATTAGTTAGTACACGATCTAAGCTTCGTGTGGGTGCTTGAATTACTCTGATCGGATGTCATGTGAGAAATTAGAGCACACTAAAAGTTCGTCATTTTTGCTATCAAAATGACAGCATAAATCTGGACAGGCACACCGCGACGCATAGAGGGACATGCTACGGCCCATGCTACAAACAGGATGAGCGTGTGGCTTTGTGCCACATGCTGCGGCACACAGACCAAAATTCAATTTCATTTTGTGTGCTGAAATGCATGGATTTGAGTTAGGAATCTTGGTGGGTTATGTCCACTATGTGTTTGGAAAGTACATGATTTATTTCTGCTGTGTTTTCTCTAATTGATTTGTGATTTAATTGATTTTACAAAGTAAGTCTTCGGCCGAAGCTTTTGAAATGAATTTTATTAATGTGAATGATGTGAGTTAATGATAACACCATAGTCTTCTCTTATATGTTGTGGATATATAGGAGGAGGTTACACTTTTCATCACATTTTCACATCACAAACTTATATACATAGTACATACATTTTAATGAAAATTAATAACCATTTACAAATTAATTTTTCATGCTAAAATCGTTTACAATGTCAAATTATGCATAAAACTCTTCAAAAAACACAACCTTATTATTGGTAATTACTTCTACACAGTTATAATAGTTAATAAATACAATAAACTATATGGTTAGCTCAACCCCTTTGTCACACAAAAAGGGTTACCATGGCTCAACGTTAGCTCCACACGTTCTATATGCACGATATGGAGCAAGTAACACTCAATCTACACAATAAGTGACAATTGTCAATTATCACTCCGAATAACTTCGAATTCACTAGGTTTTAAGTGCTTAAAATACTCAAATTCCTTTTCTAACAATACCAACCATTCCCACACACTCTAACTATCCTATTAAATTTCCCAACACACCAAATGCACTAATCAATGTCCCACATTATCTCAAAATCCTCAAATTATGCTTGGGGTTCATCTAAACCCTTGCCAAAAATTCTTGATCACAACAAAACTCATAAACTTAGGGTTAGAAGCTTGATTTAACTCTCCAAGATCTTAAATAAACTAATTGGTTTGGTCTAAACCCAAGGGAACCGAAATCAAAGTCCCCACTACCCCAAATGTTTAGATTTTCACATAAAAGAGGGAGAAGAGGAAATGTACAACTTACCTAATGGTAATTCAAGCTCCAAATGCCCTCAAAGTAGCCTACACTAATGCAAAATAGAATTTTAATGACACATTTTTTGCCATAGTTTCTCAAAACCTATGGCAATATATGTGCAAGTGGCTTTTTCGTAATTAAATGCTTATGCACTCCATTTATAGCCACATTCTTAAGATTAACTGTCGCTATAAATGAAATTAGTTAAAGTAAATTAGTTTAATTAATTTTTAAAAATTAAATCATTTAATTTAATTAATTAGTTAGAGTAAATTATTACTCAATTGTTTATTACCTAAATATAATTAATTTTAAAAAGTAACTATAATAAATTAAATTAATTAGAACATAAATAAGTAAATTATTTATTTAAAAATTTTAATTTTAATAAATTAAAATAAAATTTATTATAATAATATAATTCTAATAAATTATGTTCATTAAGTATTTCTTATTTTAGGTAAATTAATTTTCTTAAATAAATTAAATTAATTAAGTATTTTTGAAATTAATTTATCTTATTTTAGGTTCATATGTTTGAATTTCAGACATAATTAATATGTCTGAAATTCAAACATCTTCGGCGATAGGTGCCCTCGTGACTGTCGCCGAAAGTGTTTGAACTCAGACATTAATATGTCTGAATTCAAACATCTTTAGACAGCACAGCGCCGCACCTTCATCCAGATCTCCATTTCCCTTAGCTCGTTTTCCTCAGCTTGTTTCCCTCAACTACCGTCGCTACCATCATCCCTTAGCTCGTTTCCCTCAGCTCATTTCCCCTTAGCTCGTCCTCTTCTCCAGCTCTACCATAGGTTCTAGCTACACCGTCCAGTTGCCTTTCCCACAACTCGCCTCTAGCTGCATTTCCCACAGCTCGTCTCTCCGCCTCTCCAGCTGCTGCCGTCGCCAGCTACTATCTCTTCTAGATTTTGTCTATAAGGGTTTTTTTTAGGCAATTTTTTAGCTACATTTTGTACTTAATTATTTTTAGCTTCTAATTTTTTTACTATTTTTTATTTCCTTTTCCTACTATTTTTTTCTTTTAAAGTTTATTTGTTAGGTTAAATTTTGATTGTTACTAATTACTATTTATTACTTAATTAGTTTTTTTATTACAGCTCGCCTCTTGTTATTTTTTAAGTTTTTTGTCTTCAAAGAATTATACTATTGATTGTTGATTAGATTTGACAATTGTTAAAATTTCAATTAAAATTTACTTAAATCGGTCAAATTGAGAGTTTGGTGCTTAGGAAATCTCAATTTATAAGTTGTTATGCTATCAATTTTTTTTAATTTTTTATGATATTAATTTCTTTATGTTTAGTATAATTAATTTCTTTTTAAGTTTGTTTCTTGGGATGAATTGTGAACCCTATTATCATAAACTATAATATTGATTGTTGATTAGAGTTGATAATTATCAAAATATCAATTGTGGTTTACTTAAATTGATCAAATTGAGGGTTTAGTACCTAGGAAAATTTCAATTTACAAGTTGTTATGTTGCCGATTTTTTTTAAATTTTCATGATATTAATTTCTTTATGTTTAGTATAATTAATTTGTATTTGAATAATTGATATTTTTAAAATTTGTTGAAATTGGCATTTTAGTAACATTAAATTGATAGAATTGAAGGATTTAGTATCTCAAAGATCTCGCTTTATAAATTGTTATGATGCCATAGTTAGATACGATCTTGCTTTTTTGGAATAGGTAATGATGAACCATAGTTGGATATATGCTTTGCGAACAAGTGATGAATATGAGAAGGGGGTAGATCACTTTTTGGAATTTGCAAAGAACAATGTTCCTAATAACAAAGGATTGTTCTATTGTCCTTGTGTTAAGTGCTTGAATGGGTTGCGACGAAGTTTTATGGAGATTAAGGATCACCTAATTTGTTTTGGGTTTTACAAAGCATATAGACAGTGGGTATTGCATGGTGAATTTAGAAAACATAGTACACCACAAGTTGAGAATGATGATATGGATTTTGGTGATCAAATAGAGGATATGTTATGTGACATTGGCATTGAAGCTATTGAAAAGGTGCACAAATATGATAGCTTGTGCACTGATTCAGAAACTCCTTTGTATCCAAGGTGTACAAAATATACACGACTAACAGCAATGCTAAAGTTGTTGAACTTGAAAGCCAGATATGGGTGGAGCAATAAGAGTTTCACAGAGTTGCTTAAATTATTGAAAGAGATGCTTCCCGAGGGTAACACACTTCCGAGTAGTTACTATGAAGCCAAAAAAATATTATGTCCAATGGGTTTGGGATACCAAAAGATACATGCTTGTCATAATGACTGTATATTGTATAGAAATGATTTTGAAGTGTTGGATGTGTGCCCAGTTCGTAGGGCATCACGTTACAAAGTAAAAGAAATAAATAATAGTGATGATTCCATTACTAAGAGGCCTCCAGCGAAGGTATTGTGGTATCTTCCTATAATACTAAGGTTTAAGTGCTTGTTCGCTAATCCAAATGAGGCCAAGAACTTACGATGGCATGTTGATGAGAGAAAAATTGATGGCATGCTTCAGCACCTAGCTGATTCTCCACAATGGAAAGGAATGATCAAATATTTCCTGAATTTAGCAATGAGCCTAGAAATCTTAGGCTTGGACTATGTATAGATGGCATGAATCCTTATGGCAATCTTAGGGTTAGTCCAAGCCCTTACCAAAAATTCTCAATCACCACAAAACTCATAAACTTAGGGTTAGAAGCTTGATTTAACTCCTCAAGATCTTAAATAAACTAATGTGTTTGGTCTAAACCTAAGGGAATCAAAATTAAAGCCCCCACTACCCCAAATGGTCAGATTTTCAGATAGAAGAGGGAGAAGAGGGAATGTACAACTTACCCAATGGTGATTTAAGCTTCAAATGCCCTCAAAGTAGCCTAGGAATTGTGCCCTAGCAGACCATAAGCTCTCTCCGTTGCTATCTCATTATCTCTCTTTCTCTCTTCTATTTTTCAAGTTTGATTCCTGATCTAATAAGTGCTTATTTCACACGTGTACCGCGGTCTATTGACACACTCACCGCGGTGCATGGCATGGAATACCCCATAAAATTTTAAACCCCATTTCGTGCCATGGCCTGCTTGAACATAGACCTCGCCCTCTTCTAAAGCTGTCTAAGGATCCAAAAACCATAGTCTCCATAAACCTCGCTAAATTTACAAATTACTAAATTGACCAAATTACCCTTAAAAACACTAATAATTACTAATGAGAAAACTTAGAATGTTAAATTTTATTTCTTAACCCTTGTATTATTGAGAATTGGCAGTTTGGTGGTCATTTTGAGTATGTTTGGTGATTTATGTGATATGAAAGGTGTAACATGTTGAATTTTAATCCCAGGAACTAGTTGCTAATCAGGGGTAAATTAGTAATTAGGGGATTGATTGTGATTTGGATGTTGAGTTGATGATTTGTGTTGTTTAGGTGCTATATTAATAGGATTGAAGGGTAGAATGACAATATGAGGAATAATGTACAAGCACAAGTGAGAATTTTCTCATTGTGCCACGTGTCATGGTGCACCATCCAAGAATCACTTAAAGTTGACATGAATAGAAGGGAGAAAGCTAGAGATGCATTTGGACGACAAAAGGAAGCCATCTCTGGTAGGGCAAGTAAAAATTAGAGCTTGGGTGTTTGCTTCGATTGATAACTTGTTAGGTAAGTATTGCGCAATCCCAAACTTTAATTCTACCCTTTTTTCATTAATTTCATCAGCTGAGAAATCAAATCATGAGATTTTGAGGTGTTGTAATCTAAAAGAGAAGGTTAAAATGGAATATCGAATACAAAACTAAGACTTTGAGACTAGTGTTGAGTTGAATGTTGAGCTTTTAGCATTTAGGCTCAAAATGGCCTAAAAGATAGATCAATTGTGAGACTTTGGGTGGATGAATGTGTAAGGAATTTGTTACGATTGTTTGAGTAGCCTATAGGATTAGTGACCATAAGTAATGAATAAGTGAATTGAAAAGGGTTTAATTAAATGGTTTTATACATTAAGGGATTTAGTTTAGTCGAATCAATGCCTATAAAATGTGTTGAGAATTTATTGAGGGGAATTGTGTTATGTAGATTGAGCACATAAGAACTTGCACCCCTAGGAGCTTAGTATGATTGGTAACCCTCAGTAGCAAGGATCAAAGGTAACTGCAGTAACCTTTTTATTTGTTTGTTTTTGTGAAATTGTTTGCAAGTACTTTAAGATAACTATGTGTATTGTATTGTTAACTGATAGAGTAGCAACATTATGAAAGTATATACATGTGGGTGTGTGAGTATTGATTGAAATAAATTTGAGATGGCATGTGCACTAACATGCATCACATCCGCGAGATATACCTTAGATTACAGTAGAGGAAAATGCGGCCTTACAGTAATGAGGTCCAGGAAGTCCTAATGATCCAAAGGACAGAGCTTGACTCCGCCAGGACGAACTTAGGAGAAGAATTTTGATCCAAAGCGTATAGGTTGACTCCACCATGACGAACCTAGGATATTGAATGATCCATGAGGTTACGTTAGACTAGGGTAAGGGGTCGTGGTCCTACTCTGTATAAGGCTAGGAAGTCCTGATGATCTAAAGCGTAGAGCTTGACTAATATAGCTAAGTTAACACTAATATAGTACTAATGGCAACCTAGGTCATTCTTCACTAAGGAGGCTAACTAAGGTTAGTTAAGGCTAAACTAGTGAGGTAAACTAACCAAGAGTTGATTGATTTTAGTTAATTAAACTAAGTGGACAGATTTAATTAAAAACCTAATTAACTAGTGAAATAGAAATAGGAGTGTTTTAACCCTTTCTAAAGTAGAGTCCTAAGAGTTGTGGGATGCTAGATTCATTTTCTACTCTTTTTAATTAGGCTTAGGTTAATTTCCACTCTCTTGATCAAATTAAACCCTTTACACAATTTTATATAAATGTGCCTTCCTAACTAATTCAATTAACCAAGTCCTTGCACAATTTTGTACAAGTCCCTAATCAAATTTCTTAGTTAAGTAAAAAGTGATCAAAATTCTCCTTAGGTTCCCTTTATGTGCAGCTCAGCCTATGGTAAGTCTAATACATAATTTTATACACAAGACATTTTATCAAACACCAACCAAACATATTTTTGCCTAGCCAATATAAGATACATTCAACACATATAAAACATATATTTATATGAATTACAATGTATTAGAGAAAATTTCCAACAACTACACAAAGGGGAATCAAGTGGAAAAACACTAAAACAACAAGTACCAATTTTGGTCAATAAAAATAAGATATCACAATGCTCCTAATTTTATGAATAATATTACATCAACTTCAGTCTAATAGAGAGTGGCCATAACCCTTAACCTTCCTTGAGGCACTTCAAGACTTCTCTAGCATCCATCCTTCCTAGCACTCCTTATAGATTTAGCCTCTAGTCATCTTGGAAACCATTTGAGCAATCCTTCTACCATGGTTGAACTATACTCATGAACACCATAAGGATTTTGAAGCCAAACCAAGAAAATGAAGCTTAGAGTTTGAAGAGTGAGGTGGAAGAAGAAGAATGGTGGAGTCAAATTAGGATTTTGATGGTTAGATCATAAAACATAGAGGAGAGAAGATGAGATAGAGATGAAGAACATGAAGACAATGGAGAAAGAATGGAGAATGGTGGAGTATGGAAAAGGAGAGTGAATGGAAGAATGAATGCTCAAATAAAATGAGGATAGTTTGATTCAATTTTAGGGTGAATAGGCCTAACTCTAGTGTTAAGAAAATGGATGAAAAATATGCTAAAGTAACTTTATTATTTACCATGGTAAAGTAGACAAAAATTTAGATAAAAGTGGTCTAAAAATTGAGTTAAATAAAACTAAAGGTAATGGGAAATTAAAAGAGAGTGAGTGGATTCAAAGTGTGGTACAATGTGTGCAAGCCCATGTAAGGCTTGTACTTTCACCCTAAAACTCAAGTGTTTTGCCTCTTGACTCATCTAATATTCCAATCAAATAGTCCTCATGTGCAAATCCAAGGTGTGTAACCCTACACAAACAAATGTGATACACAAGATCAAAGTTAAAAGTATATGGATAATAATTTGCATTTTCAATTAAATTTAATTCCTGAATATGTGGCACAATAAAAATTAAATAATAAAAACTAATTCTTACATTGTAAAAGAGTTTAGGGGCATGCTAATAATCTAAAAATTATAAGCTCATACATGCACAAAATTAACCTAGCCTGGGTGCAAGAAAACAAGTCAACCCGAAATTTTGACTTTCCATAATAGTCAACTTGTGAAATTAATTACTCTCAATATAAAATGATTTTTAGAAATATAATTAGACCATTGTTCTTCTGAACTAAAAATACATCTTGACTAATTTTCTCAAGCACTTTCTCAGAAGTCCAATTTTATGACCAAAATGCCCTTAATGCACATAATCCCACACTTAGGCAAATTTTCACAATTAATGCAATAAGTGTGCAAATTGGGTAAATATAACATGATTTTTATTCAATAATAATAATGAAAAGTGTGTAATAAATGTGACTTATCAATTCCCTCATAGTTACCTTTTGCACTCTGGGCAAAATTAAAACAAAAAAACAAACTCTCTCAAAATTCCAAAACAATAACAAAGTAAAATAAAATAACTTGTCAAGAGTAATAAAGTTAAAAGTCAAGGAAATTTTTCACAAAAACACAAGAGATGTTGTTGTTCTAGCTAAAATACCTCATCAACCACAAGCAAATAATTAAAAAGATGTAATTTCATAGAGATAGCATCATTAGGATAGTGTATGCACTCAAGCACTTAAGTGTTTAGGGTTTAACAATTTTACTCAAAGTTTTTAGCAAAAAGGCCCTACCATAAGCTTGTAATCTCTCTACCTCTCCACTACTAATATGCAAATGTTCTCAAGAATCAAATGGACTTTAATGGGATGTAATGAGGCTATGAAATGGATGCTCTTGGATTTGCATGTGAAAGCTAGGGTCTGGCTTAAGGACTTAAGTCTTGGCCACAATGTAAATCTGCAATAACATTTAAATTTTTTTTAAGACTTCACTAAGTGGATAAAAAGTGAAAAATGGATGAAAATGTAAGTGGAATGGATGTGAAAAGAAAAGAATAGAATATGTGACTTTTAACCCAAGTATCAATCCTTTTATTCAGATTCTTTCTTTTCTTTGATTTTTCTTTTCTTTTTTTTCTTCTCAATTTTCTCATCATTTTTTTTATTTTTTTAGTCATCTTAGGTATCAAGTAATAGGAGAATAATGCACTTGTTCTTTAAATGAAATGAAATGATGGAAGAATGAAGAATGGGAAAATGAGTTGTATCCACTAAATTAAACCAAAGAAAGATCAAAATGCTAAAATGTACTTAAAAATAATACATGCAATCCATTGTAAAATAGGGATAGTGTTTAAGAAATGAACAAAATAAACAAAAGGCTCAAAGGGCTAACAAAAAGGTGATCAATCCATTAAGGTTAGCCTTTTAAGTCTCTTAATTATTTTTAATGAATGCCATTATCATCTTCCTTATAACAAATGTAATGATGTAGCTTTAATTAAGGAGAAAAACAAGTTTTAGAGGGCATAAATGCTAAAGACAAACCACACAAAATTGTTTAGGCTTCTTCCAACTAGAGTTTTCACCTCACTAATCAATTGTGCACAATTTAAAAGAAAGGTTGGTTAAGAAGGTAAAACAACTAAGGTAACATCATTTCAAAAGTTTAAGTTCCAAAAATCCCAAGCAAGTTTCTCAAATAACCCAAGACAAAACAAAACAATTTCTTTGAAGTTTTTAAAATTTTTTTTTAAAGCATAAATCAAATATTTATGTTTCCCCCTCACACTTAAATCATGCATTATCCTCAATATATGCACATACATGTCCTCAAACAATGTTTTCACAAAAGAATGCATGAAAAATGTAAGAGGAAAATTTTTTATGAATGAAAGACTCAACAAGACAAGACTCAAGACTAAAGAACAATACTAGACTGAGGCCAAACACCCAATTCAAGAATAAAATTCCTTTCATTTGAACAAAAAATAAAAGAAAACAAACCTAAGTCTAAACCTAATAGAAAGGGTCATATCTCCCCTACACTTAAATCTCAAAATAGATACTACAAAGCACAATCACGGGCAAGAATCAAGTGATCCACATATGTCCACAAGTGTCAGCAGGCATGTACTAGAAAGTTTTCAAAATGTGTGCAAAGTAAATAGTCAAAGCAAATAAAGGGTGTGAGTTGGAGAGATACAACTTTAAAGCCAGTCATAGAGGTTTGAAATTATATCCCTCTACATTTTCTTGTGATCCCCTCTTGTAGAGCTTGCATAGGTGCCTAATAACTTGAAAAGTTTTGGATGAAGGCTCATATAAGAGTTGTAAGACACCATATGGATAAACTTTGATACCTATAAAATGGCCTTCCCATCTAGAGAGGAGCTTGACTTGTTTGTGTATGTATCTTATTTAGTACAACAGAACCAAGTCTCCTTTAAACTCCTTCCTTATTATCATCTTATCATGTAGGATCTTGCTCTTCTCTTTATAAATCCTTGAGTTTTCATAGGAGTCTAGCCTTAATTCCTCTAGCTCTTGAATTTGAAACAACCTTTCTTTATTGTGGCTTACTCATCAAAATTGAGCTTTTTTATGGCCTAATATGCTTTATGCTTTACCTCAATGGCCAAGTGACACGCCTTTCCATAAACTAACCTAAAGGGAGACATCCTAATAGGGGTTTTATAGGCGGTCCTATAAGCCCAATCATCCAACTGAAGACTCCAGTCCTTTCTATTGGTATTGACAATCTTGGACAAAATAGACTTGATCTCTTTGTTAGATACCTTGGCTTGCCCATTTGTTTGGGGATGTTAAGGTGTAGATACTTTATGCTTCACCCTGTACTTAGCCAAGAGCTTTCTTATAAGCTTGTTACAAAAGTGGGAGCCTTGATTACTAATCAATGATCTTAGAACCTCATACCTATAAAAAATATTGGACTTGAGAAACTTAATGACAACCTTAGCATCACAAACTTAGTAGGCACAGCCTCAATCCATTTGGACACATAATCCACACAAAGTAATATATAGGAAGAAGGGAATGGTCCTATAAAGTCAATGCCCCACATGTTAAATATCTCACAAAACATAATATAGTTTTGAGACATCTCATGTCTCTTTCCCTAAGAGGAAAATTTTTAGCATTTCAAACATCTTTTACAAGACTCATATGAATCTTTGAATAAAGTAGGCCAATACAATCTACAATCTAAAACTTTTCTAGCAATCCTTTTGGCACTAAGGTATCCACCACAAGCATGTGAATGGTAAAAGTCAAGAATAGAATCAAAGTCAATATCATCTGCATATCTCCTAACCTTGCAATCACTATAAATCTGAAACAACAAAGGAGGTTCCCACAAGTAATATTTTGCCTCCCTTTTTAGCTTTTCAATTTTAAACCTAGACTAATCAAGAGGTAGTACACCACATTCAATAAAGTTTACAAGATGAGCATACCATGAAGCATGAGTGGAAATAGCTTATAAGGTCTTGTCAGGGAAAGAATCACACACAAGAGAGTGAGGGTTAGAGTTTACCATAGCTTCCTTAAGGTGAGGCAATCTAGATAAATGGTCAGCCATATGGTTTGTAGAACCACTCCTATCCTTAATCTCTATGTTGAACTCTTGCATTAAGATTGCCCATCTAATGAGTCTAGGTTTAGACTCAGCCTTCTTCATCAAGTATCTTAAAGTTGCATGGTCACTATACATAATAATCTTGGAACAGATCAAGTAAGACCAAATTTAACTAATTCATCTAATGCAAAAAAAAATAGCAAACAACTCTTTTTCTATGGTGGTGTAATTAATCTGTGAGCTATCAAGTGTCCTAGATGCATATGCAATCACATGTAAAAGTTTACCATCTTTCTAACTAAGCATAGCACACATAGCATGGTGAGATGCATCATAAGATAATTTAAAATCAAGAGATCAATTGGGGATTTCAAAATGGGAGGTGTGCAAAGAAATTTTTTCAAACTATCAAAAGCCTTTTTGCAATCATCATCAAACACAAATAGTGTATCTTTTTGAAGCAATCTATTCATAGTTAAGGCATTTTGACTAAAACCCTTAATAAACCTCCTGTAAAAACCAATATGTCCTAAAAATGATCTCAACTCTTTTAAGGAAGTAGGGAAAGGAAGGGAATAAATCACCTCCACCTTAGCCTTATCTACCTCAATGCCTTTAGAGGAGATAAGGTGCCCTAAAACAATCCCTTAATTTACCATAAAATGGTACTTTTCAAAATTTAAAACCAGTTTCTTTTCTATACACCTTTGCAAAACATCATCTAAAGCAGTTAGGCAAGAAGCAAATGAGTCACCATAAATAGTAAAGGGAGAATTACAGTTAGGTCCCACACAAGGGAATTAATTACTGCAAGGTCTATTAACAACTGAACTAAATTATATTGACAACTGGTTGTGTTGTCAATGCAGTTTAGTTCAGTTGTCAATGGACTTTGCAGTAATTAATTTCTTTGTGTGAGACTTTAACATCATTCTCCTAATAGTAAATTCATCCCTGAAAACTTCCATACATTTCTCAATAAAATCAAAAAACAGACTCATCATGTATCTCTGAAATGTGCTAGGTGCATTACACAAACCAAAGGGCATTCTCCTATAGGCAAAGGTACCAAAGGGGCAAGTAAAGGTAGTCTTTTCCTGGTCTATAGGATCTATAGGAATCTAGAAGTATCCACTAAACCCATCTAAAAAGCAATAGTGAGACTTGTAAGTAAGTCTCTCAAGCATCTGATCAATGACAGGGAGGGGGAAGTAGTCTTTTCTAATGGCATCATTTAATTTTCTATAATAAATACACACCCTCCAAGATTTTTACACTCTAGTTAGCACTAACTCACTGCTCTCATTTTTCAAAACATTCACACCCACTTTCTTTGGCACAACTTAAGTAGGAGAGACCCAATCACTATCACTAATGGGGTATATGATTCTTGCACTCAAAAGCTTAATTACTTCCATTTTAATCACATCTAAGATTAAAGGATTCAATCTCCTTTAGGGCTTCCTAGCAGGTTAGCTCCCTCTTCAAGCAAGATCTTATAAGTGCACACTAATAGATCCATCCTAGGTATATCTCCTAAAGTCTACCCAATCTCCTCAATATTCTTTCTAAGCACAGACAATAAAGCAGTTTCCTCATCAATAGCAAGAGAGTTAGAAATAATTATAGGCAATTTCTCATCCTCAAGAAGGAAAACATATTTCAAATTACATGGTAAAGGCTTTAAATCAAGAGTGGGTGGCTCAATAGTGAAGGGAATGAGTTCTTTAAATACCAAGTCTCCATACCTTTTCACTTTGACTTTCTTTTCTTCACTTTCTCCCTCTTGCCCAAGGTTAATGCTACTTACACTTCATAAAATTTCCTCAATAATACATGAACTTCCTTTTGCTTGGCTTACAAGGCACCTTTCAGTCATCTATTTCCTTTAGCACAAATCTCCATTTTATTGAGTAGTTTGCAAGGCCTCTAATCTTTTTTTTTTGAAAAGCTACCCTTCTTGAACTTGGGAATTATTAGAACATCAAGCCAAGAAGAGGTAAGCCTACCCTTGCCACCTATAAAACAAGAAAAGATACCCTTCTCTTGATCAAGCAAAATTATCAATTGAGGCAAATCAAAGTCATCAATAAGAGTGAGATCTAAAGGGGATTTATCATCTAGCAAGTAACTAGCAAGATTTTGCTTTATATGGATGTTTCGTGGCATCATAAATATTAAGCTTTATAGATTCAACACCACATTTCAAAACAAGAGAACCATTTTCCATGTCAATAATAGTCCTAACAGTGTGCATAAATAGTCTACTTGGGATCAAGATATCTTCCCCACAATCCTTATTATTCATATCCAACACATAGAAGTCCACAGGAAATAATAAATTCTTAACACTTACAATCAAGTTTTCCACAACTCCATGTGGCTTCCTAACACTCCTATCCGTAAGTTGGCAAATCATGTTAGTAGGATGCATGCAATAAAGTTTAAGATATGTATATATGAAATGTGGCATGACATAAATTGCAGCACCTAAATCAACAAGTGCATATGAAAATCTTAAGTTACCAATCATGTAAGAAATAGTAAAGGATCTAAGGTCTTCACACTTAACAGGTAATTGTAGCTTCATGATTGCACTAATAGAATGAGATAATTGTACTCGAGCATTAGGAATGAACTTCCTCTTATTAGTGCAACAATCTTTAAGGAACTTAGCATATTTAGGGAAGTGTTTCACAACATCCAACAAAGGCACATTTACTTGAATTTTAGCGAAGAAATCTATTAACTCCTTATCATGTATATTCTTGGAATTTAGAAGCCAAGCCTCTTGGGCTTGAAGAAATGGAAGCCTCCTCACTATCTCCTTGCTTTGTACCTCCTCGTGAGCCTTTTCTTCCTTTTTTTTAGCATTGGTTGAATGATTTTTAGTATGGACAGTGGCGCTAGAATTTTTTTTCCAACACCTTCCACTAGCTTATCTAGGCCATTTTTGGGCATTGGTTCCTTATAGACTTGCTCCACATCATCATCACTATCATCACAACCATCTTTACCTACATTAAAGCAAGAAGGATAATCAATTATCAGACTTTTCTCTTTTTTTTTCAAATTTTCCAACATAAACAACATCATTCAAAATAACATCACCACCATCATTACCAACTTTTTTACCACTCCTAAGTTCAATTGAATTTGTAAGGGATTTGGGATTAACCACAGTATTACTAGGGAGTGAAGGAGATTAGGAATTAGAAGAAGTAATTTGATTAGTAGAAGAACTAACATGCTTATAAAGTACATCAAGCACTTCAACCAACTTATTAAGCCTAATAGAGGTGGTGGTATTAAACTCTTGTTATTGCGCAAATTGTGCATTGAAATTTTGCTTATCATTCTTCATCTCATTAATAATAATATCCAATTTAGAATTAGTAGACAATTAAGAAGAAGAAGATGGACCATTAATTGGCACAAGTTGCCTATTCAAGTTTGGAGGGTTAGAAGTATTACCTTTGCCTTGATAGCATGAAGAATTACTATCTTGACCATAATGAGTATTGCGGCCTTGTATAGTATTATACCCTCCTTGATTTGTCTCTCGTAAAGCTCTATGTAGATTTCTATAAGAAAGATTGGGATGAGTCCTCCAATTTTCATTATAAGTATTTCCAAATTGTCCTCCTTGATTTCCTTGGTTTCCCCTATAAAGAGCATTCACATCACAAGCACAATTGTCTTTTATAAGGCAACATGCCTCTACATGCATGGAAGAATTGCAAATGTTACAAGACAAGGGTACGAGAGCATTACAACTATTAGGAGGCACATTCAAATTTGACACATTAACTATATTAGCATTAAATGTAGGACCAAGCATTTTGCCAATCTTACAGGCTATCTTATCAACTTGAGAAGCGCTAATGATAAAAGGGCTAGGATTAACTGAAGCTACCCTAGACTCTCTTCTCCCAAATTGGGTACCACTTTGAGCCATTTTCTCTATCAAATCCCAAGCTCTATTAGGTGATAAGTTAACTAAAGCACTATTGGAAGTAGCATTTATCATGATCTTATCTCTATCTACTAAACCATTATAGAAATATTGCAAAAGATGCTCGCTTGGTATTTGCTAGCAATCCTTGAAATCTAGTATAGAACTCATTGAAAGACTCATCAAAGTCTTATATCGTACTAATGATCTCTTTTCTCATACTAGATAATTTAAAAGAAGGAAAAAATTTCTCAAGAAATAGTGTCCTAAGTTAGTCCCATGTATGTACCTTAATATGATGAGGATGATTCATGTACCAATCTTTAGCTTTACTCTTGAGACAAAAAACAAACAATCTAGCTTAGACTTCATCTACATGCACTCCTATTGGTTTCATTATGCTACAAACAAGATATAGGGACTATAAGAATCTATGAACATCCTCACTAGCAAATCCATAATATTTTGGCAATGATTGCATAAAAGAATGCTTAATTTCAAAGCCCACGTCATTTAGGGGAACATACATACCATATAGATTATCATGCCAATTGGGTGCAGTCAATTGCCTAATTGAGACTTCATTGAGGGGTTTATAATGTCCCTCTCCCTCTCTATTAAATGGAATCCCTTGATGGTCATTCATCCCATTATTATAGGGTTGCCCATTGCCATTTCTATTAGGAGCAACTCGGCCTTGCCCTTGATTTACATGAGGCATACCCACACTTGCATTTTAAGCCCCTTATTAGACAAAGTTTTGGGGTAGGTTTTGCACTTCATTGTTAAAATTTGGAGGTATACCAAGTTGTCCTAAACCATTAAAATTGGGATCTTCCATATTAGAATTAAAAGCAAGCGAATTTTGTTCTCTCTTAATTTACCGTAAGGTTCTTTCAATTTCAAGATCAAATGAAACTTGTTCCCTAGGATCCCCACAGGTCATGCACTAGAAGAGAAACAAAAAGTAAAAACTAATGACTCAAGAAAATAAAAATGCAAAGGAAATGAGAAAGAAATACTCAAAAAAAAAAGAAAAACCTAAAAACTAATCTAAAACATAATTTGCTTGGGACTTAAGCAAGAAAGAAGACTCAAAATTAAAAAATTTAAAGAAAAATTAAATTTTAAAAAACACTAAACACAAAGAAAAACACAAATCAAAACTATAAAAAACACCATTAACAACTATCCAGAGTCTAGCAACAAAATTAATATGAGTGTAGCTTAGAAATGCTCATAAAGCTTTAATGCTGGAAAATGTGTCCTATTTTTGTATCCAGTAGCTTGTCTGCCCTTCTGAAAGCAATCCACTTATCCAATAAACCTGAAAACTTACATGAAAATAGGGGAGATACAATAAACAACATACTAAAATTTTATAATTTTTGTCTAGACAAAAACTTCCCAGTTATTCCTTGAATTTGGGCTTCAGCACTCTAGAGATAGAATTTCCTCCAAAATGACCTATTGAATGTTTTCTCAAATTAAAACTTGTTGGGGATTCTAAAACTGAAAACACCTAACACAAAAGTTATAGATAATATAACAAAGAGAAAATTGAGCTAAACTTTGCCCAATTTGGACAAGTACACAAAGAGACATGAACCACACAAATGGCCTTAGTGCTCTGGATTTCTCCAAAACAGGCAGTTTAACCTTGTTGGATTTAAAAACGTGTACAGAGAAAATTACAGATCCAAAAATCACGAAACTTTTCAGAAATCAAAATAACACAATAATAGTGTAACCTACCAAATTTGAGAAATTTTCTCCAAAAGAGCCGTTCTGAACGAATTTTTGAAATTTATCTAGAAAGCTAGAAAAACAGATAAAATTAGTTTTAAGCTCCTTTCAAAATCCAAGCCAACAAAACACACAAAAATTCACAAAAATTAAATAAAAAACATAAAAAAATGAAATAAAAAAGCTAATTAAGCCTAAATAAACCTAGCTTTGCCTCCCAGGTAACGGTGCTAAGTCTTGAGAGCTTATGTCGCTTATACTTCAAGATAGCTAAGTTAACACTAATATAGTACTAGTGGCAACCTAAGTCACTCTTCACTAAGGAGGCTAACGAAGGTTAACTAAGGCTAACTAACCAAGAGTTGACTGATTTTAGCTAATTAAACTAAGTGGATAGATTTAATTAAAAACCTGATTAACTAGTGAAATGGAAATAGGAGTGTTTTAACCCTTTCTAAAGTAGAGTCCTAAGAGTTGTGGGATGCTAGATTCATTGTCTACTCTTCTTAATTAGGCTTAAATTAATTTCCACTCTCTTGATCAAATAAACTCCTTACATAATTTTGTATAAGTGTGCCTTCCTAACCAACTCAATTAACTAAGTCCTTGCACAATTTTGTACAAGTCCCTAATCAATTCCTTGGTTAAGTGAAAAGTGATCAAAATTCTCTTTAGGTTCCCTTTATGTGCACCTCGGCCTATGGTAAGTCTAATGCATAATTTTACACACAAGACATTTTATCAAACACCAACTAATCATATTTCTACCTAGCCAATATAAGACACATAAAACATATATTTATATGAATTATAATGTATTGGAGAAAATTTTTAGCAACTACAAAAAGGGAAATCAAGTGGAAAAACACTAAACCAACAAGTTAAATACTAATTTTGGTCAATAAAAACAAGATATAACAATGCTCCTAATTTTACGAACAATATTACATCAACTTAGGTTTAATGGAGAATGGCCATAACCCTTAAACTTCCTTGAGGCACTTCATGACTCCTCTAGCATCCTTCCCTCCTAACACTCCTTGTAGGTTTAGCCTTTAGCCATCTTGAAACCCATTTGAGCAATCCTTCCACCATGGCTGAACCATACTTATGAACACCTTGATGATTTTGAAGCCAAACCAAGAAAATAAAGCTTTGGGTTTGAAGAGTGAGGTGGAAGGAGAAGAATGATGGAATTGGATTAGGATTTTGATGGTTGGATCATAAGATATGTAGGAGAGAAGATGAGATAGAGATGAAGAACATGAAGAGCAATAGAGAAAGAATGGAGAATGATGGAGGCTAAAAAATAAGAGTGAATGGAAGAATGAATGCTCAAAATAAAATTAGGGTAGTTTGATTCAAGTCTAGGGTGAATGGGCTTAACTCTAGTGTTAAGAAAATGGGTGAAAAAAATGAGCTAAAGTAACTTTATTATTTTCCATAGTAAAGTGGACAAAAATTAAGATGAAAATGGTCTAAAAATTGAATTAAATAAAGCTAAAGGTAATGAAAAATTAAGAGAGATTGTGAGTGGATTTAAAATATGGTACAATGTGTGCAAAGCCATGAAAGTCTTATACTTTCACCCTAAAACTCAAGTATTTTGCCTCTTGACTCATCTAGTATTCCAATCCAATAGTCCTCATGTGCCAAATCCAAGGTGTGTAACCCTACACAAACAAATGTAACACACAAGATCAAAGTTCAAAACATCTGGATAATAATTTACATTTTCAATTAAATTTAATTCCTAAATATATGGCACAATTCAAATTAAACAATAAAAAACATTTTTACATCATAAAAGAAGTTCAAGGCGTGCTATATTGCCTAAAAATTATAAGCCCACACATGCACAAAATTGACCTAGCCCAAGTGCAAGAAAATAAGTCAACCCAAAACTTTAACTTTCCACACTAGTCAACTTGTAAAATTAATTTCTCTCAATATAAAATAAATTTTAGAAATCTAATTAGACCATTGTTCTTCTAAACTAAAAATACATCTTGACTAATTTTCTCAAACATTTTCTCAAAAGTCCAATTTTATGACCAAAATGACCCTAATGGATAGAATCCTATACTTAGGTAATTTTTCACAATTAATGCAATAAGTGTGTAATTTGGGTAAATATAACATGATTTTTGGTCAATAATAACAAGGAAAAAGTGTGTAATAAATGTGACTTATCATATGGTGGGCCCTGTTCCTTATGACTAGAAGTCTTGGTCCGGGTGTAGAGTTTACTTTGCCATAGGGAATGAGGAGTGCATTGCATGAGCATAATGAGGTTGATGAGAATGAATTCCTATATATGCATATGTTATTATTTTATGAATACACATGCTACTTCATCGCCTGTTTATAATTTTGCTTACTAACCAGTAATTGGAGTTACCTCAGAGTTATTAGGACGTATGTCTTATTCCATTACTTTTGAAAATAGGTGAAAGAAGCATAAGAAGGCTGGGAAAGGAAGCGAGGAAAGTTTAGCCTCAATTGGTAGTAGTATGACTACCTATGAGTAGACATGAATGTATAAATGTGTTTATTAGGTTAAGTTGCCAACTAGGATGCATAATTATATGTGAATATGAGAAATTGAGTTGTGTTATGAAGTTTTCTTGTATATATGTGTATTATGTTGTATTGTGCTGAGGGTGCCCCAGTGGAAGTTACATGGGTAGGCCAAAATGCGAGACAAGTAAGTATATGATGTTGTAACTTGTTCTACTAGTGTAAATATGTGTTGAATATGATTGATTATGTGAATTGAATGTGTATTGTAGTGTGAGATGAAAATTTGACACAAATAGTAAAAACTTAACATAAATGGTAAGGCAAAGCCCCATTTAGAAGAGTCGAGTACATTTATGATTCCTAACCATATAGTGAGGTGGAGCCCCATATGTGAGAGTTGGAGGGTTGAAAGTGGAACAAGTCTAGTTGTATATATGATTATGTGTTGTATATGTGTTTTCCTCATATAAGACCACAATTGTGTGATGTGGCTTTGAGAGGCCAAAATGGGCTATTGATGTGAGATATTTGTATTATGATGTTAATCAAGTGTATGTGGTCTTTTTGGACTTAGTTCAAGGCCTGAAGTAGTCTAATGGGACAAGAAATGTGAATTGAGCATTTAGGGTGTAAGTTTTTAAAAGAAAAGTAACTTTTTGCACCTAAGTGTCTAATTTTAGATTAGACTATCAAATCAATTCTAAACTTATTCTATTAGCTAGTATACGTAATAAGATTCGTGTGGGCGCTTGAATCACTCCAATCAGATGTCGAATGTGAAAATGGCACATGCTGAAAGTTCATCATTTTTATTGTCAAAATGAATGCAAAAATTTAGATAGGCACACTGCAATGCATGATATGCCCATCACGGTGTATGACGCAGTCAGAAACAAAGCATATGGTTCTATGCCACATGCCGTGATGTATGGCCCTTTTTAAAGGTTGAGAACTTATGACTTCTTAAGTCTTTTGGATGTGTTTATGCTTCTACTAGACCTCTTATTTGAATATATATGTTAAGAATTTGGGATCCCACAATTTGAAAAAAAAACAAAGGGCTATTACTATGATATTATTGTGATTTTGATTTATTGTTTGTGTGGTATGGAATGGTAAAGCCTGGGATGAGATGGGACTTTACAGTTCAGACCTATGAACTTTACAAATGGCTATGTGTGTTATGTGTGGTCCATTTGATGTGTGGTCCATTTGAGGTGGTCAAAGTTCCGGAGCTAATGGCATTTGTTAGTGTGTTTTGGACACCTTTGAAAGTGTTTTGAGGTGAAAACTAACCATTTTAGATTTAGATATCCATCTTTTTAATGGATGATTACTTGAGTAGGAGATTGTTGCTATTAGCTAGAGGGCTCAAAGAGCTTCATGTGGATACTTGAACTACTCAAATTGGATGTTGGATAGCAAAATGGCATACTTCAAAAGTTGGTTTGGGGTGTTGTCATGTCAGTAGTTGCTATCATGATAGCAGAAGTGCGCTATAGTGCATGGCAGTCACGCGGCAGTGCATGAGCCAATAAGGGCATGGCTCTCTGTGCCATCTGCCATGACAGATGAGGTCTATGCAGTGATGGGTGATGCAAATTCAAGATTTTTTAGTTTTGCTCTAAGTGTGCTTTTAAGTGCAAATTGGTTTCCATGCTTTCATTATCATATTTGATTGATTTTAAACTTTGGTTTGAGCTTAAACAACTTTTAAAAGGGGTTTTCTTAGGATCCCAATATTTTAAACTAATTACCTTTAAACCCTTAGGTTGTGATAGCTTTTACTTGAGATTTTTAATTAATCATGGTTATCACAATGGCGTATTAGAGTGTTGTCCTAGTAATGTCAAATCAGACATTACAGTATGGAAGTGTGCTATGTAGTGCATAAAATTATTTTAAACTAAGCATGTTTCGTAGCATTGTATGTTTATTGCATGAAAATGATTTCCACAAATTGAATTTATGGACTTTTCAAGTTTTAATATTATGTGTGTGTGTGTGTGTGTGTGTTGTGTGGTTTTAAAAAGATAAAAGTATGGTATTTGTGGAAAAGTATGATTATGGTAGTAGGAGTTTACCTATGTAGAGATGTGATAAGACCATATGGCATTATTCTCCTTAGTGCTTGATAGGGTGTGGTATTGGAGAATTGTATGTCCTTAGTGCCTTTCGAGGTGTGGTATTGGAGATTATCTCCTTAGTGTCTATTGAGGTGTGGTGTTGGAGATTCAAACTCTTTTGTGTGTATTGGGAGAAACCATAATTTGGAAATGAGATAGAACACCTTTGGCCAGGTGATTATACCACTGAAGGTGAGCTCAAGGTCGATGAGAGTGTTATTGGTCTAAGGATAGCCTATAGTTTCATGTCGGGGTGATTTGGAGGTTCAGTCAATAGTGATCATGTTATATGTGAAAAAGTGGTGAAAAGTGGAAAATATAGTGATAAAAGAGGTGAATTGACATATGTTGTGATTTGAAATGAAACATATGTATATGCTATATTTATTTCTATATTATGCTATACTTTTATATAGTTACATGCGATAGTTAATGGTAGAGAGTTATTCTGTTGCTAAGACTTTTATATCACCTCCGTGGTCACATTTTTACATGACCGAGCAATGAGTCGGGCAAGAGAAAAGAGTTAGAACTAATTTAGAGTGGTTAAAGCCGTGTGATTAGAGTTATGAACCACTATTAGAAAAATGGCAATATTCAATGGTTATTTTAGTAAATATTCAACATTTATGAATTGTTGAGTAATCAGGCACTGAATATTCTCCGAGTCTTTATTCAACCATTTTTAACTGTTAAATATTCATACTTTACTCAACGGTTTTTTACAAAAAACCATTGAATATATGTTTGAACCAATTTTGTTAGCATATCAGGGAGGTAATATTCAATGGTTTTTGATAAAAAAAACTATTGAATATTGTTTATATATTCAATGCTTTTGTGTCATAACCATTGAATATATGATTGATATTCAACGATTGTGTCAAAAACAATTGAATATTTGATGTCATGATATTCAATGGTTTTTTTCATAACCGTTGAATATTTTAAGTAAACTTTTTGCAATACAAGCATTACATTTCTATTACGCCCTTGCATTGAAAATTTACAAATATAATATCCAGTACACTCAAAATAGAATTTTAGTAGCCAAAAATGTTATCTTATACATGAAATTTACGTTATGCATTACTACATAAGCTATATGCACTAGTATAAAATACAATTTTAACGACACTATTTTCTCCACAGTTATAAATGTAACTGTGGTTATAACATCAAAAATAAATATTATGACATTATCACAATAAGTCCCTAATAAAACTGTCGTTGTTATCTATTTCTCCACAAATACTTAATTCCATTACTATAAGTATTATTAATATAAATAAAAAATATTAATAAAAATAATATTATAAATTTAAATTTATACATCTAACAACAAGTCAACTATGACCTGTCGTTAAATAAAAAAAATTAACGACAGGTCCAAAGGGACCTATCGTTAATATTTCAGAAACCTTCAACTTTTCAAGCATATAAAATATTTTATATATATATATAATATTAATTAATATTATAATTTATAACATCTAACGACAGGTTATAAATGACCTGTCATGAGATATCAAAGTTAACGACAGGTCTAAAGGGACCTATCATTAATATTTTGGAAACCCTCAACTTTTCAAATGTATAAAATATTATATATATAATATTAATTAATATTATAAATTTAATTATATTATATGATTTTTTAATATGTAACAACAGTTTTAATAGCACATGTCATGAATATGATTAGAGTAATTAATAAATTAACGACAGGTCACCTCAGAGTTGTCGTTGATTTATTATGTTAACATATTCATTTATTAATATATTAAAGAAGTAATATTAATAGGACAATCAATTTAATATCACATATTAAATAATATAAATATATTATATACAATATTTTTATTTATAGTAATATAAGTAATATTAATAGTAATATATTATTAGTATAAAAAATATTAACAATAGATATATATTATAATAATTAATTATAATTATATTAATACACACACATATAAGTTTATAATATAAAGACAAATAAAAAAAAGAGTATACATCACGATAGGTATTATCTCACTTGTCGTGATATATATTGATGAAGTGAAAAATAAATTAATACTATTAAAAAATAACTAGTATTAATATAAATAATAATTTATTAATTGTAATATAAATAATATTAATAATATTAACATTAGATAAATATTATAATATTTAATGACATATATTATTATAAGTTTTTATTTAATAAAATAATATTATTTAAATAATAAATACAAAATGGGAACCCTGTGTTTGTCAGCTTAGTCATGGCAAATAATAAATATATAGCTAATATTACCACTTGGATTTGTGAAGTCAAAGGCATGAAAGGCAAGTCTATCGATAGTGAATTAATGACTATCATTAGATAGACACAAAAACAGCAAGTCTGATGTACCTGTCGTTAATTAAGAAACATATAACAAAAGTTTTACCAATTAACTGTCGTTATATTTATGATACTTTTTACCCAACACTTGACAACCTACTTTCAATTTTCACTGTCTTCAACTCATTCTCGCTTCTTCCTTTAGCTTTAGCTTTACTGTTAGCTCTTTCTCCTCTCTACTCTCTCAATTGCTACCCGTAGCTCCTTCTCTTTAGCTGCTTCCTCTGCTTCCACCTTCAGTTGCTCCCACCATCCTATTTTAGCTATTTTTCTCTCCTCCCTTAGCTCCTGCTCTCTCCCTTTCAGCTTCTCCTCTCCATCGTTAGCTCACCTACCTATCATTTCTCCTCCTTAAGCCTCCAGCTCTGCACATCAGTCAAAGTAAGTTCATTTAGCTCTGTGGTGTTTTGATTTTTTTTAAGTTTTTCTCCATATGCATGTTGAGCTCTATTTTCTTTTTTTTTAGTATGAGATTAATTATTTATTTTTAATATAACAAAATTTCTAGGAATAATTTTTAACACATATTATGCATGTTTAGCTCTCATTTGTATCAAACTAATTATTTATTTTTAAAATAAATTTGATATAAAATTTTTGTGTATAATTTTTAACACCCATTATGGATACTCAACTCTCTTTTCCTTTTTTTTATCAAATATATTATTTATTTTAATATAAATTTCATATAAAATTTATAGGCATAATTCATATTTTAATTAATAATTATTTGATAGTTTAAATTAGTTGTGGTTTTGGTCTATAATTGTCAATTATATATCCATTTAGATTTGTTGAAATTGGACAAGTGAGGGTTTAATGCTTGAGGAATGTAAATAGTTGTTCATATTTTAATTTGGCAATTATTTGATAGATTGAATGTGTAAAAAAGCTTGAATTGGTTGTTTATTATAGTTTATAATTGTTGATTATCTATAAACATTTGTTAAAATTGGTTAAATAAGGGTTTTGTGCCTAGGAAATGTCAATTTATAAGTCATTATGCTGTCAATTTTTTTAAAATTTTAAAATATAAAATAGTTTTTATATTTTAATTAGGTAATCATGAACTGTAGTTAGACAGATGCTTTGCAGACAACTAATGAATATGAGAGGGGGGTAGACCAATTTTTTAAAATTGTAAAGAACAATGTTCCTAATAATAAAGGATTATTCTATTGTCCTTGTGTTAAATGCTTGAATGGATTGTGATGAAGTCTTGTGGAGATAGAGGATCACCTAATTTGTTTCGGTTTCTACAAAGCGTACACACAATAGATATTGCATGGAGAATCTAGAAAACGTAGTGTAGTGCCATATGATAAGGATGATGATCATATGGATTTGTTTGATTGAATTGAGGATATGCTAAGTGATATTAGTGTTGAAGTACACAAATATGATAGCTTGTGCAATGCTTAGGAAAAGTGTTTGTATCCAGGGTGTACATAATATTCACAATTAACAACTATGTTGAAGTCATTCAACTTAAAAGCAAAATATGTGTGGAGCAATAAAAGTTTCATAAAGTTGCTTAGACTATTGAAAGAGATGCTTCTAGAGGGTAATGAACTTTTAAGTAGTTACTATAAGGCAAAAAAAAATAAACTGATGTCCAATGGGTTTAGGGTATTAAAAGATACATGCTTGCCCTAATGATTATATATTGTACAGAAATGATTGTGAAGGGTTGGATGTGTGTCCATTTTGTAGGGCATCATGCTATAAAGTAAAAGAGATCAATAGTGGTGATGATGATTTAATTACCAAGAGGCCTCCGGGAAAGGTGTTGTGGTATCTTCCAATAATACTGAGATTTAAATAGTTATTCTCTAATGAAAATGAGGCAAAGAACTTGAGATGGCATGCTGATGAGAGGAAAATTGATGGAATGCTACGGCATCCAGCAGATTCTCCACAATAGAAAGAAATTGATTGATTATTTCTTGAATTTGGTAATGAGCCTAGAAATATTTGGCTTGTACTTTATACAGATAGGATGAACCCTTATGGCAATCTTAGCAATCAAATGGCTCATGAAAAATTCTACTAGTGATTTATAATCTCCCTCTTTGGTTGTGCATGAAACATAAATATATCATGCTATTTTTGATGATTTCAGGCCCCAAACAACCAAGAAATGACATAGATAGTTACTTAGCTCTATTGATTGAAGATTTAAAGATGATATAGGAGGTAGGTATGGATGTGTTAGATTCATACAAGAATAAGTCTTTCAAATTATGAGCTATGATTTTTTTACATAATAAATGATTTGCCTACATATGGAAATCTATTTAGATACAGTGTTAAGGGGTATAAAGCCTGCTCTATTTGTGAAGAGAACACATCCCATCACCAAAGATTCCTGAGATGAGACTACCTTTATTGTAGATAGAAGAAGAAATTCATGAGTATAATAAACCTCTAAAGCCATTAACTGTAAGCTTGGTATATCAACGAGTGAAAGATATCAATGTGGTATTTGGTAAGAGCTAGAAGAAATAATCTCAAAATAATTTATGAAAGAAGAGGTCTATCTTCTTTTATCTCCCTTATTAGAGTAGCCTTGAGGTGAGGCACAATCTTGATGTGATACATGTGGAAAAAATGTTTATGATAGTCTAATTAGAACACTGTTAGACATAAAGGGTTAGACCAAGGATAGAGTCAAAGCAAGAATGGACTTGCTTGACCTAGGAATACAAACAAACTTAGGTCTATGAGTAAAAGGAAAGAGGACTTACAAGAGTCCAGCCCCTCACACTTTGTCAAAAAGAGAGAAAAAATTTTTTGTGAGTGTCTACATGGTATTAAGTTGCCACAAGTATATTCTTCAAATGTCAAGAACCTTGTCTCCATGAAAGATTTAAAATTAATTGGTTTGAAGTCTCATGATTGCCATGTACTAATACAGCAATTGTTACCAGTAGCAATTCGAGACATACTGGAGGAAAAGGTGAGGAAGTTAATTATCAGATTATGTGTCTTCTTTAATGCAATTTGTAGGAAAGTCATTGATCCTAAGAAATTATATGACTTGCAAAATGATGCTATTATTACCTTATGTCAAATTGAAATGCATTTTGTTCTATCATTTTTTGAAATAATAGGGTGATAGTAATAACTAAAGCAACATATTTTTCTAGTTCAAAAGATAAAAATCTAACATTAGCATCCAGGTCATACTTTAGAGTCATTAAAGAAATATGAGAAGTTGACTACTTCAAATTTAAGGTGCCTATTTTCAACTGTAAGTGGGTTGATATGAAATATGTTTAAACAGATAAGCTAGGTTTTACTTTGGTTGACCTTAATAAGGTATGTCATAATGAAGAACCTTTTATTATGGCTACGCATGCAAGATAAGTCTTTTATGTCACAATCTAATAGATAAAAGGTTGTTTGTGGTTTTATTGGGAAAAGGTCTCCTTACTCATGGTGAGAATGATGAATCAAGTTTTGATATTGATGAGATTCCATCTCTTATACTTGCCCAGCCTATATTAGATGTTGAAGATGAAGAAGATAATGTATATGATGTGAGAACTGATCATGATGAAGGTTTATAGGAGAATTAAAATACAGTTATAATGGTAATTAATATTACAATATTAGAATAGTATTTTCTTTCTTTAAACTTTTATTTTTACAATAGTTTAATTAAATTTATTATATTATACTGATATTATTATCTTATTTTTAGGAGTAATATGGAGTGTAACATCTCAAATTTCTAATCCTGCATTAATGAATGATTAGTAGATGAATTAGTGATTTAATATGGGATTAGGGTTCTAAGTAGTGAGGTGTTCTTTTGACTCATTGGGATGTTATATGAATAAACATGAGTGGAAGAGTAGAATTCCAAAGTAGAGCATGTGAGCATAGTAAGGATTTCCCTCACCGTGCCACACACCGCAGCGGGGGATAAATATGCCGTGGCATATAGTATCGAACTTTGATTAATAGGGATGTGTCCAGCTTGTGAAACAAAAGGGGAAAATGTGAGAGAAGGGTTATGGCATGGAAAAGAGAAGGGGAAGTGCTAGGGCAAGTGAAATCAAGAGCAAGAGCAGCGTTTATGACCTTTACTTATTAGGTAAGTCTCATACTGCCTTAACCTTTAATTCTACCCTATTTTCTCTTAGTTTTAACTAGTGAGAAATTGAATTTGAGAGTTTTAAGGAGTTGATTTCTTACCCCATAGTAATAGAAATGTTCTCCAAAACTAACTAGTACATTGTGTCTGGTTTGAGTTGGAATGATAAAGCTTTAAAGCTATAGGCAAGATTTCCTAATCTAGAGAGAGTTGTGAGAGAAAATTTGGCTGGAAAGGTTAAAGTTGGTAATAAGGGGTGATCAGTGGTAATGTGCGTAATTGAGTGTGAATTGTGAAATGATAGCGATTAGGTGTTTAATTACAATAATTGGCACCTTTCTCAATAGCAAGATTGACTTTAGTTTATCAATTTTGTGTAGATTTTAGTGTATGATGAGTAAATAAGAGAGAGAGATTTGAGTAAGGAAGTTATATAGGTAAACCTTTTTACCAAACAGAAGGGTTGAGGTAACCATATAGTTTATTATGTTTATTAACTATTATAACTGTGTAAAAGTAAATACAAAATGAGAAATTGTTGTTTTATGAGTTTTTATGCATAATTGGTTATTGAAAAATGGTTTTAGCATGAACAGTGGTTTGTGGATTGATTTGAAAGGTTATTGATTTTAAATTGATATATATATATATATATATATTATGATATTATATACTGTGGAAATGTGATTGAGTAGTAAAAATTGTGGAAAGAGCATGATCATAGGGTGTGGGAGTTCACCCATGATATTTAGGGATGTGTGTGTGTAGAGAAGTGAGCAAAAAATCTATATGGTTAGGCTGCTACCAAGGAAAATCTGGTGTAGCATTATACGGGTTGGTACTATGGGCAATCCGGTATAACATATTATGGGATTGTTACCATAAGACACCCAGGCAGTCTAGCAAGTATGGTTAGGAGTCAACAATGCCTCTATCACAAGTGTGTGAAGAGGGAAACCATAGTCCATAGGTAGGTTAGATTACCTTTAGCCAGTTATTTCTACCATTGATAGTGTGCTTGAGTCAACAAGTGGTTGACCTAGGAGAGCCTATAGTTTCATGTCGGGGAGCATTAGAGGTTCGGTGGCTAGATGATCATACTAGTATGTATCTATGTGGAAATTCTTTGAAAAGATGAAATTATTTAATATTTTGATATATATGTGATATTACCTTAGTTTTGTTACTTTAGCATGGTTATTTTTGGTAAAAGGCATTAAATGAACTATTTTGGTTACTAAGATTTTTATCTCACCTGTGGTTATTTATATTTTTTAAGTTCTGACATTAGTGGGTTAAAGGGAAAGGATATAGGCTGAGTTGACATCTCTTGCCTAAGCCTTTATAAGAATTAGTGTAATGGCTCTGCAAATTATTAGTAAAGACTGTGTATAAGTTACCTTAGGACTTGAACATGTGCATAAGATATGAATATGATGCTTTGTTAATTTTGGGAAATGACTGGATGGGCTAGTGGATGAATGTATATGTATGTAATTATGAGATGTTTGAAGAGTAGATGTGATGATTTGGCCTTGTATGTGATTGAAAGTAGAAATGAGATTTTGGCCTAAAGTATGAAATGGGCAATTTATAGCCCAAATATGTGTATGTGTATTATATTGTGCATGTATGTGGTCAATCTAGTATGTATTGTCCAATTGGATGTGATTAAGGCCTAAAAAGTGGCTAATGACGTTTGGTTTCAAATTAAGATGCTTGAATGGCAAAATTTTGACTTAAAATGGTCAAAATGCACTCGGATGTTTGATGGAATTATTGTATTGAAATGAAACTAGTGTCATTAGTTAAACTTTGAAATAATCTTTGTGTGGGCGCTTAAACCACCCTGATTGAACATTGGATGTGGAAATGGCAGGCATCTAAAATTTGCACCAGAAATTTACAATTTGACAGCAATTTCAAGTGTGTACACCACAGCACATGTATTCGCATGCTGCGGCACATGGTAAAGAGCAAACGGCTGTGGTCTCTGTGCCATATGCCATGGTGCATGTGGCATGAGCCACGGTGCAAGGTGCCAAATTTCACTTTGTTTTCCTGATTTACACATGTTTTCTTGATCTTTGATGCACTTTGTCTTATTGTTTTCGTTGTGTGTGGGGTTTTATAACCTGAGTAATTTATAAAATAATTTCTAGAAATCTTTTCTTAGGATCCCAAGGTTTTCAAAGTTTCAATTAAATGGTTTTGAATTGATTAGGATTAATTATAGGGGAGCATATGGTAATGTTAGTGAGGGCATTACATGGAAAATGTATCTAGCAACACTAACAAAGTCAAGCCCAAAAAGAGTAGAAGAGGAAAACACACAACTTACTAAGTTGGTCCAAATTGATGGGAAGATTCACCTTGATTTTGATGAGATAGGCGAGCCAATTGATTGGAAAAAATGAAATCTTTTTAAAAGTTATATCAAACTTGTAGCATGTTAAACTATTAGCATCCTAGAGGATGAATGGGATAATATAAAAGAAAGTGAAAGAGATGAAGTTTAGGACACAATACAGGTACATCTTTAATTATTAGTAAATTCATATATAATTTTGAACGTTATTATTTTTCGATCATATCTATTTTTTGTTGTATTGAATTATCAGTTGTTACTAAATTCATTGTTGGCATTTGTCATTTTATAGATTACTTATAACATACTTGACACTTTCAAGCATAAGCAACTTTCATATGCTGCAAGCCAATGGAGGGATTTCAAATCCAAACTTACTATAGATTACGTGTTTCCCAAGGTTGACAGTAAAAATGAAGATGGTAATGACAATGATAAGAACAAACAACAACCTTAGGATAAGTATCCTTTCATTTGTTGTGAGATATGGATAAACTTTGTTGAGAGTAGATATGATCCCAAATTTTTGGCAAGTGAAAGAAAAATAGATATTCAATTGTTATTACTGAATTTCTAATTTTAATAAATATTTATTATGTTTTTTAGTAGGAAAAAAAGTAAAAAAGGTCAAGAATATCACAAGAAAAACCCATACAATCATACCATGTCTCGAGGAGGATATAAACATGTTTATGATATAATGCTTCAGGAGAAGTAGGAAGCTAAAAAATAAGCAGCAAGGGTTGATGATATTAGAGAAATTTCCCTCCCATCTCCTATTAGTCGTGTTGAAGCATGGAAGAGAGGGAAAATAAATAAAAAGGGAGAGTTTATTACTATTAAAGCTAGAGAAGTGGTTGCAAAGATTGTAAGTATTTTAATAGTTAACATCTAGATTATAAGATTTAAATATACTAATTGCATTAGTTGCTTGCATTTTTGAGGATTCCTTATAGAAGTAACCTCTCAGGGGACCTTTACATCTACTAGCTGGAAGGATATATTGACAAGAACCTTGAGGAGTGAAGAGCATCTTGGCCGTGTTAGGGGAGTTCTAAAAGGTGTGGGTATAAGACAATATTTTAGACCACCACCCTATAACAGTGTACCGATACAGCAAATGGAAAAGATGATAGCAAAATGCAAATCAAGCTTGATAATGGAAATGCAATCAATGATCAGTTCCATGCATATGCAATCTCAACAAGCACAAAAATATCATGGTGTTCCATAACCAGAGTATGATCCTAACCTTTCAGATCAAGGATTGCCATGTGTAATTTATTTGGAAGATCCTGTAAAACATATAGTTGCATGTGGAAAAGTGCATAGCTATTCAAGTATAGTCCACTACCAATAGTTACAAGACAATCAAGTAAAGATCATTATTGAAGTGGTCATGGATGTTAATGCTCATGTGCTATTTCCTACTAAAGAGGTACAAACAATAGGACAAGCTTAATAGACTTTTCTTATTTGGTTGAGAAGGCTTGTTTAACAGGTTACTGAAGAGGTATGAAAACTTTATAATTTTGAATATTTATTAATTAATATGGTAGATATTTCTAATTTTGATTATATATTAATTAGGAACTTCAACAATCAAAAGAATCAAAAGGTTCCAATCCCCAACTGATTCAAGATGACTTAAAACAGTTAGCTTCCATGATTGCTAACATAAATGAATTTACTGATGAAATACAAGTAAGTGAGAACATTGTTAAAAAGGATATCACTTTTCAAGTCGCTAGAAATGATATTAATACTCTTATTATTATGGAATTGTTGGACGTATCAACAATACAAGTTTTTATCATGGAAGTGTTTATTTTTATTTCTAATTTAATATTTAATATTTTTATTTATTGATAATATTTTTGTTATTATCAAAGTTTCCTCCACATCCTGATTTCTTAATCCTGTGATTAGCTTTTAATTAGAGGTAAAGTGGTAATTAGTGAATGATTAGAGATCTGGATGGTTGGTTAGTAATTAGTGCCTTTTGGATGTTAAATGTACAGATAGGGGTGGAAGGATCATATTTCGAATCAAAATAAGTGCTCGTAATAAGGATTCTCCTCACTATGCCATGCGCCGTGACAAATACTACTTATGTCGAGGCACATAGACCAGAAAATGACCCCTTAAATTGTGAAATTAGGGTGAATTTCAGAAAGGAGAGTTAGAAACACACGAGAAGGAAAAGATAAGGAGCTAAAGTGTGATAACGCGAGAGATTTCAAAGCATTGGAAGGTACTTCTGATCAGTAACTTATCAAGTAAGCTATATATAATCATTCCCTTCCATTCTACTAAATTTCTCTTGGTATGAGTTATAGAGAAATTGAATTGGAAAAATTTAACGAGTTTGATTCTTACCCAATAGTAATAAAAAGGTTATCAGGAGTTAAATTAGAGCTTTGCTATTGGTTTAGAATTGAATAATAGAGCTTTGAACTTTAGGCTTAATATGGCCTTAATTCAATGAAAATTTAGGGTGGAAATTGTGTTTAGCTAAAATGATATCATTAAGAATGATGTAAAGTGATAATCAAGTGGTAATGAACTTAGATTGGATAAGTGAAAAGTAATGAATGGCTAGTTATAGCCATAAGTAGTAATTAAGTGTTTTTAGTCAAATGAATCAATTGACTAAATTATGCCAATTGGGTGTAGATTGGCATATCTTGCATGTAAGTTGAGAAAGGAAGCTTGTGAGAGCTATAGTGATAATTGAAATTCACAGGTAACCTTTCTAGTAACAGAAGGGTTAAGGTAACTGGATAACTTCCTCAGTTTAACTATTTGTTGTAACTGTGTGTGAGTATACTATGTAGTGCATGAAATTGTTTTGAACTGAGCATGTTTTATAGCATCGTATGTTAATTGTATGAAAAGGAACTTTGGTTAAACAAGTAAATAAAAATTGTCTAATTTGATATAAAAGGTATATACGTGCATATATAAGTAAAGTGGTGAATAGGAACCTACGAATGATTCAGAAAGCATGATCATAGGGGTAGGAGTTCACATATGTGGAGTGTAGTGATAAGACCATATTGCATTATTTTCCTTAATACCAGACGAGGTGCGGTGTTAGAGATTCAAACTCATTAGTATTAATGTGACGCAGTGTTAGAGTCAACAACACCCTATTGTTTGTATCAGGGGAAACCATAGTTCAGAAATGAGATAGAACACCTTTGGCCAGGTGATTCTACCACTGAAGGTGAGCTAAGGGCCAATGAGAGTGTATATTAGTGTAAGATGAGCCTAAGGTTTCAAGTCAGGGTAATTTGGAGGTTTGGTCAGTAGTGATCATGCTATATATGGAAAAGTGGTGAATATAGTGGTAAAAGAAGTGAAATTATATATGTTGATGTGATCTATAGTGAAACATCGCATATATGCTTTGTTTGCATATATATTATGCTATACTTTTCATATAGTTGCATGTGGTAGTCAATAAGAGTGAGTTATTTTGTTACTGAGATCATTATCTTACCCTTATGGTTACATCTTTACATGACAAAGCAGTAAGTTGGGTAAGAGAAAAGAGTTTGAACCGACATAGTGGTGCTAAGGCCGTGAGACTTCTAAGTTTGTGTAATGAACTAACTAAATGTGAATATTGTGTATATATATATATATAAGTTGCTATAGGATTGCATGCATCTCTAAGTGGTGATTTGTAAAGTATTATAGTAGTTTTTGTGAATCTTAGCCCTTATGTGTGAATATGTGATAAAATGAATAAGGTGGCCTAAGATTTAGTTATGTGTATGCATGAGTATGTATAGTGGTGAATTATGTGGTGAGAAAGGCCAAGTAGGCCAGTTTATACCAAGTTATGCTAATTTGGGACTAGTTGTAAAATGTGAATATGGGCTATTGAATAGCTGAATTTTGATATACGTGCATATGTATGATATATTATGGTCAATCAGGTGTAATAGGTCTTTTTAGACTCAGTTCAAGGCCTGGTATGGTCTGATAAGGTTAAGGGATTAATTTGAGCGCTTAGGTGTATGAAATTCTTAAAAAAGTGACTTTTTCCACCCGGGTGTTCAAATTTTATTGGATCATTAAATCATGTCTAAACCTATCTCATTAATTAGCTTATGAGATAAGCTACATGTGGATGCTTAAATTACTCCAATTGGACATCGTATGTGAAAATGGTGTACGCTAGAAGTTCATATGAACCTTTTTATCGGATCGTTCAAATTTTTTTGTCAAATGACAGCAGTAAAATCAAACATATGCGCATACAACATGGCACCTCACGTCACGATGCATGACATAGGGAAGGTATGGGATTGTGGTTTTGTGCCATATATTGCGGCATATGTACTATTTGTTACGGCGTAAGGCCCCTAATTTGACCTTATTTCTTTATACTTGAGGCATGCAATAGTTCATATAAACCTGTTTGCTTTTTGCTGTGTGTTTTTGATATGGCATGAATATGATGATTTTGTAAAATAAGTCTTAAGCCCAAGCTTTTCAAACAAAATATTTTTTTATGATTTGAGTAAGTCAAATGGTGATTTAGTTAACCCTTCCTAATATCGAGTGGATATTGAGAATGGTTACATAAAGTGCATTATTGCATTATGTGGTATCAATTTTGTATTTATGAAAAAATAATAGTTGAATAGCTAAATTTTGATGTGTGTATACATGAGATATATTGTGGTTAATCAGGCATATTAGGTCCTTTTAGACTTGGTTCAAGTCTTAGAATGGTCTAATGAGATTAAGGGATCGATTTGAGTGCTTGGGTGCGCTAATTTCTTTAGAAAAGTGACTTTTTGCACCTAAGTGTCTAAATTTTAATTAGACCATTAGATCATATCTAAACCTATCTCATTAGCTAACTTATGAGTTAAGCTTCGTATGGGCACTTGAATTACTCCTATTAAACATCATATGTGAACATGGCACACACTAGAAATTCATCATTTTTTCTGTCAAATGACAACTATAGAATTTGGCATGTGCACCGTGGCACATGGTGTATCATGTTATGGCACATGGTATAGAAAAGGTCAAGGCATGTGGTATAGACAATGCATGTGTTGCCCGTCGCGACTCAAGGCCCCTAATCTAACCTTATATCTTTGTCTAGATGGCATGCAAGGATAAATATGAATGGATATGATTTGTTTCCATTGCGTATTACTCTAACATGTCATGGTTTTGATAATTTTGCAAAACAAGTCTTAGGCCCAAGCTTTTCAAACAAATTTTTTGATTGTTAATTAGTTTTGTGTGGTGGTGATTAAGTTAATCTTCTCCTATATTTAATGGGCATAAGAGAGGGTTACACCAATTGAACGGCCTTACCTCTATAATTATTTAGGATTCATGATGTATTTCACATGTCTCAACTCAAAAAATAGCAATCGGATCCTTCTCACGTGATTGAGCTTTATGAGGTAGAGCTACAAGACAATATGAACTATAGAGTAGAACCAAAATGAAAAGAAAATGTGAATGATGTAACCTGCTCTTATATCTACTCAATATAGAAGAAGATTACGGTGTTACCATTATCCCACATCAATCACAATAATAAATTTTCATTTCAAAAGCTTCAGCCGAAGACTTATTTTATAAACTGATAAGTTCACAACACAATCAAAGAAAAACACAGTGGAAATAAATCATGTACTCCTCAAATACATAGTGGACATAACCCACCAGCATTCCTATCTCAATTCCATGCAATCTAACTCAAAAAAAAAATTGCAACTTGGTACGTGCGCCGTGGTAGACAGTCAGTGCAATGCAGCATGTGGCACAGAGCCACACGCTCACCCTGTTTGTGTCGTGCACTATGGCATGTGTCTCCATGTGCCGCGATGCGCCCATCCTTTTTTCTGCTGTCATTTTGACAGCAAAAATGATGAACTTCTGGCGTGCACCAATTTCTCACATGACATCTGATTGGAGTAATTCAAGTGCCCACACGAAGCTTAGCTCGTGTACTAACTAATGAGATAGGTTTGGACACGATCTAACGACCCAATCAAAATTTGGACAGCTAGGTGTAAAAAGTCACTTTTTCTAAAAAAAATTGCGCACCTAAGCACTCAGATCGATCCCTTTCTCTTATCAGACCACACTAGGCCTTGAACCAGGTCCAAAAGGATCTAATACACTTGATTGACCATAAATTATCACAATCATACTCATATATCGAAATTTGATCCTTCTATAGCTAATTTTCACAATTCACTAACTTAACATACTATGCCATTTCTTGGCATAACTTAGCCCACTCGGCTATTTCCTAACTCATACAAATACAATCATATTCACAATACAATCTTAGCTCCCAAATTACTCATTTCATTATAATTTGTCCTTTGGCTTAAGATTCACCAATCATAATCACAACACAATTTTAGCCCTTAAATTACTCATTTCCTCATAATTTGTCCTTTGGCTTAAGATTCACCAACATATAACCATTGTAATGCAAACACACTCAAATCAAAGCCCTTTGTCTCAAACAACACATATACATATAATCGGGCTTGATTTCACAAAAACTCAATTCCATACATGCATGCAACCTATGGCAACTCATATACACTTATATGTACAATCTTTCAATTTAGTTCATTACACAACCTCAGAGTATATGGCTTCACAACTCAAGCCAATCCATACTCTCTTCCCTTAACCTGATCACTTCCCAGTCCTATAAACATGTAACCACAGGGGTGAGATAAAAATCTCAGTAACAGAATAACTTACTCCTATTGACTATCACATGCAATAATATGAAAGTAAACATAGTATACCATTAAAACCTCATAAAGTAGTATTTACATCAAATCACATTTCATTGTCCACTTTTCATCAATTCTAAAGGATTTCATGCTATCTCAAGATATTTCATCATATCACATAAAATACTAGCATGATCTCTACCAACCAAACCTCTAAATTATCCCGACATAAAACTATAGGCTCATCTCAAACCAATGTATACTCTCATTAGTCTTGAGCTCACCTATAGTGGTAGAATCACCCAGCCAAAGATGTTCCAATGCACAATACAGACTATGGTTTTTCCCCAATATACATAATGGGGCGTCATTGACTCTAACCCGTATCTCAAAGATACTAAGGAATCTCTCATCTTTAACTCAGTACCTTAATAGGCACTTAGGAGATCTTCTCTAACATAGCACCTTTCAAGGCACTAAGGAGAATTGTTTCCAATACTGCACCCTAACAGGGTACTAAGGAAATCATGCCATATGGTCTTTATCATCTCTTATACTCTTGGGTGAACTCCCACCACTTAGATCATGCTTTCTCAAACCATTTAAGGTTCCCTTTTCACAATTTATTTTTTTATACATAACATATATATATATAGCACTTTACATTACAAAACACAATTTCAATGCTCATTTCGACCAAAACTCATTTTTACACACACAATTACTCAATGCCACAAAACATGCTCAATTCAAAACTAGTTCATGCATTACATAGCATACTAACATATGGTTATAATAAATAGTCAAACAAAGAAAGTTATTTGATTACCTCAACTCTTCTGTTACTAGAAAGGTTACTCGTGAATTTCCACTATCGTACAAGCTTATGTCAAGCTTCCTTTCTCTATTCACGAGTCTAATATGCCAATCTGAATACATTTGGCACATTTTAGTCATTTGGTCCATTTTGACCAAAAACTATTTTTACTACTTTACATCACCTCAACTGGTCTTATTTCACTTAAGATAGATTTTTTCCCTAACTTTCTCTCTCTAAAGGCCAAAATTGAGCCTCCAAGTTTAAAGCTCTACTATTCAGCTCTAAACCAGTTACAAAGCTTTAATTTAACTTCTAAGAACCTTTTTATTACTATTGGGCAAGAATCAAACCCCTCAAATTCCATCAATTCAATTTCCCTATAACTTATTTTCAAAAAAATTTGTGTAGAATGGAAGGTAAGAGTTATACGTAGCTTACCTGGCAAGTTACCGATCTAAATCAAAATGACTTAACCTATCTTCTCAGCCCTTCTCCTCTCTCTGTCTCATGTGTTTCTCAATTTCCTCTTCTGAAATTCATGACTTATGAAGTGAATTTATGGTCCATGCGTTATGGCGCATGCAGCACAAGCCGCAACATGTGGTACAGTGAGATTTATTCTCACCACACGTACTTACTTTAACCCGAAATACACTCCTATCACCCATGCCTGTTCTTATAACACACAAACAAGTCAAAATACCAATTAATCATTCGAATCTCTATTCCCACTTTAATTTTCACTTTACCCTTAATTAAACTTTAAACTTAGGATCAAGAAATTCAGGATGTTACAAAAGAAAGGTATGACTCCTGATGATTTGACCTAGAAGATAGAAGCTAAGATAAGGCATCAATATCCTCATTTGTTCCCTTAGGTATGTGTGTATTAGTAGTTATTTCAATTTTGGGGACAAAATTCCTAAAAGGAGGGGAGAACTATAATGTCCTGAATTTCTAATCCTTACATTAATACTGATTAAGGAATGAATCAGTGATTTAATGTAAGCTTAAGATTCTAGATAGTGAAATGTTGTTTTGACTCTTTGGGATGTTATATGAACAGAAATGAACAAAAGAACAGCATCCCAAAGCAGAGCATGTGAGTATAGTGAGGATTTCCCTTATTGTGCCATGTGCGTGGCTAAGATTAGATACACCGTGACGTATGGAACAAAAATCAAATAAAATGGGATGTATTTGCTCATGAAAAACAGAAAGGAAATAAGGAGGAAGGGATTTTGGTATGGACTAGAAAGGGTTCTCTATTAGGGCAAGCAATTTTGAAAGAAAGGATGATATTTCTGACCTATTACTTATCAAGTAAGTCTTGTACTGCCTTATCCTTTGATTCTACCCTATTTTCTCTTAATTTTAACTAGTGAGAAATTAAAGTTGAAAGTTTTAAGGAGTTGTTTTCTTACCTAATAGTAATAGAAAGATCCTCTGGGACTAAACTAGAACTTTATGACTGGTTTAAATCAGAACAATAAAGCTTTGAAGCTTTATGCTCAATTTGACCTAATCTAAAGGGAGTAATGAGAGAAAATTTCATTGTGAGGATAGTGCTTGTCACGTGTGGTAAATGGTCACAAATCATGTGAATGAGTATAAATAAAGAAAATGATAGTGATTAGGCACTTAATTGTTATCATTGGCACTGTTAGTCAATAAGACAATTGACTTGGTTGCCAATTTTATGTAGATTTTTGTGTGTGATGAGATGATTACTAAGAAGTAAGTATGGTTGAAGAAAAACATAGGTAACCTTTCTATCAGATAGAAGGATTAAGGTAACCATATAGTTCATTATGTTTATTAGCTATTATGACTATGTAGAAGTAATTGTAGAATTGCAAAAATCATTGTTTTCCATTTTCTATAGATAAATTTGTATTGTAAACTATTTTAGCATGAAATTGATTTTCAAAAATTAAAGTTCAATGATTACTAGTTTTGGTTGATATATATATAGACATACCTGGTATGGATTATGGAAAATCAATGAAATATGTGTGAAAAGCATGATCATAGGGGATAGGAGTTCACTCAGGGTATGTGTGGATGTGTGTGTGTGTGGAGATATGAGTGAATGAATTGATATGGTTGGGCTAGCACCATGGGACATCCGGTGCAGCATTATACGAGCTGGCACTATAAGTAATCCGGTATAGCATTATATTTAGAGTATTATGATGGGACATCTAAATAGTTTAGCAACTCCCTAGTTTCCATTAAGGTGCGATTAGGAGTCAATGACACCTCTATCACAAGTGTGTGAAATAAGGGAAACCATAGTCTATAGGTAGCATATATTACCTTTGGCTGGGTGTTTCTACAACCAAAAGTGAGCTCAGGTCAATAAGTAATTGATCCAGTAGAGCCTATGGTTTCATGTTAGGGAGCTTCAAAGGTTAGGTGGATAAATGATGATGCTATTGTTGAAATTTGAGTGGAAATGTTTTTAAAAAGAGAAAATTCTAAATACTTTTCATATATATACTATTACTTTGATATCCCTTACTTTGACATGGTTATTTGTGATAATAGACATTAAATAAGCTATATTGGTTACTAAGATTTTGATCTCACATGTGGTTATTTATATTTTTTAGGTGTTGATACTAGTAGTGCAAAGGGAAAGGAAATGGGCTTAGTAAATATCTCTTTGAAAAGCCCATTGTAAGATGGTGTAATGAACTTAAGTGTAAATAGTAGGTGGTTTTGTATATAAGTTTCCATAAAAATCAATACATGTGAATGTGTATGTGTTATTTTTGAGTTCTAGCCCAATAATTTGTATGTATGTGTGTACATGATGAAATGGCAATATGGGCTAGTGGTTGAACGGATGTACATATAGATATGATGAACACTTAATGTATATATGATATATGGCCTTGAATATGCATGGGACTGAGAAATATGAATTTATATCCTAAAAGTGTGTAATGGGTAGTTTACAAGCCAAAAGTGTGTATATGTACTATAATGTGTATATAACTATTAAACCAGGTGTTGTTTGTCCATTTGGATATGGTCAAGGCCCTAAAAGTGGCTAATGACTTGTGGTTTCATTTGGAGGTGCTTAAGTGGTAAATTTTGACATAAAATGGTTAAAATGCACTTGAGTGTTCAACTTTTAAATGAAATATCGAATTGAAATGAAACTAGTGTCATTGATTATAATCAAGACAAGCTTCATGTAGGTACTTAAAACACCCCAATCAGATATTAGATGTGAAAATGGTCTATGTCCAAAGTTCATATCAGAATCTATAACTTGACATCAGATTCTGGTATGTGCGTCGCAGGGCATGTGTCAATAAAGGACAACATGTCACAGTATATGGCACAGAGCATGCAATTGAGGTCTTTGTGCCATATGCTGTAGCGTGTGGCCTATTTTTTGTGTGAATTTTATGTTTTGAGTTGCTATTTGATGTGTTTATGTCTAATACTTCTATTATGTGCTATTTTGAATAACATAAATGGTTTCTTGTGTTGCAAGTGATCTTATTAATTTATTCCTTGTTAATTCATATTCTTCTCACTTTCATCATCCATTTGAGTTTATATCCACTTAGTTAAGGTTTGAAAAGTTTTGAACATTGTTGCATGCTCATATTGTGGCCAAGGCATAGTTTCTTAAGCCAAAACCTTACCCCTTTACATGCAAATCCAAGTACATCCTTTTGACAGCCAACATTGTATTCATAATAAAGACTAATTGATTCTTGACAACATTGAAAAATTAATAGTGGAGAGGTAGAGGAATTACAAACCTATGGTATAGTGCTTTGCTCATGAATATTGAGTAAAATTATATACCTGTAAATACTTGAGTGGATTGAGAGCAAAGACTTTATCCTTGTGAGGCTTTATCTATGATTTTGCATCTCTTTAATGGTTAATTTATGAGGGATAAAGTTCTTTTATTAAGGCAGCAACACTTCCTTTGTTTGTATAACAAATTTCCTTGACTTTTGATTTGATTTCCTTTGGCATTTCATTTATGTTTTCTTTTTTAGTTTTTAGCTTTTTGGGAAATTAAGGGTGTACGGTATTATTTTGATTTAATTTTTCCCAAAGTGAAAAAGATTAGTGTCTGGGAATTTTAATAGGTCAAATTTGTTACACACTTTCTTAGGCATTTAGGATCACATTTCATGGTAAGAAACCCTAGAATGTGCATTTTTTGTGTTAAATTAAAGTTTTGGGCCCTAGTGAGAGAGTGTATTAATAGGGGTATTTGGGTCATTTTTCACTTTGTTGGGAATTCAAGGAAAAATCTGAAATTTGATGTGTGCATTGATATTAGGTCCATTAGAGTTGAAATATTTAGTCTTAAAAGTCACATTTAGACATAGGGTTAAAAAGTCAACATTTTGGATCGACTTGTCAATTTGGCAAGACCTAATTTACATGCATACATGGCCACCTTGTATTTCTCATGTGTGTTTGTGAGTTTTAGAATGAATTTTGAAAATACATGTAAAAAGTTATTAGGATTTGAATATTTTTATAATTATCACATGTGTAAAATAACTTAGTCAAATTTCATGTTGTTGTCTTAGGTGACACTTTACATGAAAGAGACTTGGTTCAAGATTTGCTTGGCACATGGAGGAGCATTTTGGCACATGATTCAGACTTGAAATGGGCACATGGGGTGTGATTTTTAAAGGCACAAGAAAGGCACATGAATTTTCCATACATTTGTACACAAGAGATCAATTTGACTTGTCAAAGTCCAAGATAATTGCAATAAGTTTGAGAAGCTTGGAAGACAATTTCAGATCTGATTTGAGTATGGTTGGGGCCTAAATTTCAAGTTGTTTAAGGGAACCATAAGGCTTAACATTTCAATGCACACATGGGGTTAAAAGAGCAACATTAGAATTATCACCCAAGTTGACTTGCAACCTAAACTATCCTTAACCTCAATTGATCTCATGACTTGTTTTGAGTTTTGTAGCAACTTGTTTAGTAGGTGAACATATCCAATTTTGTCCAAAACACATTTTAGTGAGCTTGGGATCAATTTTTCAGATCATTCATACACATTTTCAGATTTTCATCTTCGAGTTCTTCAAGTTCTCTCACTTCTCTCTCTATATTTCTACTCTCTCTCCTCCATATCTCTCAATCTAACCATCCAAATTCCACAAAAATCATCTCATTCTCTTCCTCTCTTCTTCCTTTACATAACTTAATAGCTTTCACAAGCATCTAAGTCAAGCTTCCTTAGGCAATTTTGGGGAGATATTTTGGCCATGGAATTGAAGCTTTATCTTGTTCATCACTCAAAGATGCAAGGCTAGATTCCTAAAGGAGCTACTATGAGGAGGATGAAACCTTGAGTTTGTATTATTTTCTAGATATTTTTAAATTTCTCTCTCTAGTATCTCTCTCTAGAATTATAAATTTGCATGACTCTTTGATCTTGTAATCTCAAGTGATGATACATTTGATTAAGAGACACTTGTTGAAATGTTTGTTTCCTCAAGCCATAATTTCAGCCTCTTCAATGGTAATTCATAATCTTGATTAGCTTGATGAGTTTAACATGTTTTCTTGCTTGTCATAATCTTGCCAACTTGAAAGCATGTGAGTATCTTCATGAATTATAACCCTAAGCATGTTGATTCCTTCATACAAGCTTGACCTAATTGACTCATATTTGTAACACTTTGATTATGCTTAATGCTAGCTAAGTTTTGGCACATTCTAAGACCATAATCTTGGATCAAGGTTGGTCAGCTAAGTCTTGGTGAATATAACTAAATGGCTTGAACCAAAGAGAAGAGAGAGGAGATCACATTAGCTAGGTTGTAATTAAACAAGGATAGGTGACCAATTCCACATAGGAGTTCCTACTTCTAATAGGTTTACACACACCCACTCCATTCCCTCTAGAATTAGGTTAATTAGCTTAATTAGTTTTAAGCCTAAATCTATCCTAATTACCATTTAACTTTTAGCACACTTCAAAACTAAATTTTCCAACTAAGCCTCCTCATAGAAGAGTGACCTAGGTTCACACTATCACTGCATTAGTGTAACTTAGTATTATTTTGCTAAGGAAGTGACAACCTTAGTCAGCATTATTATTATTATTATTGCCAACTATGGGGACACTATATTCAAGATTGTGTTTCATGTGAAATTGATATTTAGAACATTTATGGCATTTTGGCTTAAAATAGTTTAAAAGAGGTCTTGTATTTTGCTTATGGATTTAAGAATTCAAGCTGGCCTTTAGGCTTGTTTAATTGTTATTATTCAATTTAATTTCAAATTATGCTTGGGAAATAGTTGTATAAGTTTTGTTTTACTTATTGTGTCTAATTATGAGTGAAGAATGTATGAATTTCTTGTCAGAATGCTGTGATACATACTACTCCCCTGGGTAGGTAAGTGGCTTCTCATTAAGGTGAGTAAAGGCTTGTCGAGGCAAGTGTACCTAAGCCCTTGTCGAGATGAGATAAGTTACAGGCTGAGGCAAGTGTGCAATCTAAGGCAAGTGGTTTTATAGGCCAAGGCGAGTAAGTAGGGACTAAGACAGTGAAGCCTTATATATAGATTTACATATGTTTAATGTTTTTAAGTGGTTGTTAAATTTATATAAAATCTAATTATCTTATTATAAGTGATGGGCACCCTTATGGCTTGCCTAAACTCCTTGAAATAATGATGTATGTTGTAATTAAGGATAATAATTGGTGTCATTACAGATACTATCAAACTATTGCATGTGGATGTTGAGAAGGTACAAGCAAACACATTTGTTTTCTTTCTTGAAGGACTTACTAAGGAGTAGTACTTCAACTATCCCTCTTATGTGAAGGTGTCTTCTTAGGCCGAGCTAAGAAGGCTATCTTTAGAGAAATTCTTTCCAAATTCCAAGGTTATAAACCTTAGGAAGCAAATATACAGAGTTCAACAAGGAGAAAATGAGAGTCTTTATGAATATTGGACTAGATCTAAGGTCTTTTGCCCAAGTGCTGACACCATTAAATCTTAAATGAGAATTTAGTCCAATACTTCTATAAGGGCTTGGCTCCAAGAGACAAAGTCAACATTGATGTTGTAAGTGGTAGTGGTTTGATTGACCGCACCTCTTTGAAAGCTTGGGAGCCCATAGACAATATCTCATCAAGTGGTGCTCAATACTTTACAAGGGAGAGATGGCATGTCAATTCGGTCAACATTGATGAATCACTTATGGATCTTTTAGCTGTCGAGATTGGAAGGATGCTAGCTCCATAATTCTCACAAGTTAGCAATGTAAGTACTTCACAAGCCCTTGTACCTCATCCTTGTAATTTTTGTGACTCACCAATGCATTAAGAAAGCAATTGCCCCATTAAGTTTGAGCAAGTGAATGTTGTAATACCCTAAAAAAATCTTTCAATTTATTAGCTTAAGCATGGTAGAAAAGAACCTATCGTGGTAAACAAAAGATAACTAATCTCTTTTTATTTTGAAATAATTCTCTAACTTGAAACACTACCATGGTAGAAAATAATAACAGATAGTTTAATTTTATAAAATATTCTACCTTTTAAAATGACTAATATGGTAGAAAGAATTAAGCTAGATAAATAAGTACTACCATGATAAATAGAATTAAACTCCTTAAATTGTCATTTTCAAAATTTGGGATCCCAAGCATTTATAAAATAAAAATAAGTGTGAAAGGCCCATATGATCCCATTTAAAATTGAAAACATGATAAACAAAATAGAATAGGAAAAATAGAAATAGTTACACATTTCAAAATCTTATAACCACCTAGTAACCTTTTCAAATAACACAAAATAATTTTTGTTACTAATAATACACATCTTCAACTATAATTGGGTTATAACCACTCAACATAATTATATTAAAAAAAATCAACATAAATTCATTTAGCATTTAGCATTGGTTTACACAACACAATATTATTATAAAATTATCCTTTCACATGCCATTTAAGCCAAAATATCATTTTCCCATCCTTATGCTCCCTACAATTACAAACCATAGCCAACATCCATAGATAGACTAAATAATTGAACTCAACAAACAAGCCAAAACACATGGCCCAATCATCATGCCTTTTTCAAAACATCCAACATTATCAAGTATAATCAATGCCTCAATAAATACAAAAATATTTCTCAACAATGCATGTTTACAATTATCCCAAAACATATAACATGCAAAAATTATTTAAAGAGGCATGATCACAACTATAAATCTATATGCTCAATAAATAACAAAAGCCCTAATATTGGCAATAATGCATTATAAAAATCATAAATCTAAACCCAGAGAGAGGAAGTGGTTCCACACCACTATGCCATAAGGGCTTCTCCAAATGCCATAAACTTAACTCTTCTCCTGAAAATTGTTAACTACTTAATGAGACTTAAAAGTTCTAGTAACACATGCCAATTTATGATAATGTATGTTGTAACCCTCCCTTATATCCACCTAATATAGGAAAGGATTAACTTATTCACCACCACACTAAACCAACTAACAATCAAATACTTTATTTGAAAAGCTTGGGCCTAAGACTTCTTTTGCAAAATCAGTAGAACCATAAGACATTTAAGGAATACACAGCGGAAATAAGTTATGTACATTCATAATAACTAATGCAAGCCTTAAATATAAAGAAATAAGGTTAGATTATGGGCCATGCGCCGCAGCCGATAACACCTTATGCCTAGACCTTCTTTGTGACATGCGCCGTGATGCACAAGGTTGATGACAGCAGAAATGATGAACTTCCAGCATGCGTGATTTTTATATATGACGTCTAATTAGAGTGATTCAAGCTCTGCATGAAGCTTAGCTTATAAGCTAACTAATAAGATAGGTTTAGACGCAATCTAACAGTTCGATCAAAATTTAGACACCTAGGTATAAAAAGTCACTTTCTTAAAAATTTTGCACACCCAAGCACTCCAATCAATCCCTTAATCTCATTAGACCATTTTAGGCCTTGAACTAAGTCCAAAAAGTACCTAAGACACTTGATTGACCAAAATATAACACATATACCCATATATCAAAATTTGGCTACTCAATGGTCAATTTTCACATTTCATATATAATCACCACATAACATAAATTGACCCACTTGGCTATTTTTCACCATAAAATCATTGCTTTACATATTTATCACATATTCAACTACATTTTTAGCTAGTTAATCATTTCACCCCATACTTTCACATATAGGCTATGATTTCATAAAAATAACTACAATTTCAATAATTCCCAACTTAAATCATACATGCAAGTCCCTATGGAAACTCATTTATGCAATGCCCACTAAAAGTTTAGTTTATTATACAAACTCAGAGGTTTCATATGGCCACGGCACACTATGTCAGTCCAAACTCTTTTCCCTTTCCTGGTTATAGTGTTCTTCATTTTCTCTCTTGTGTTCTTCATTTTCCAGCACCTTAACCTCCATTTTTAACTTCCAAACCTCCACAAAACTCACACTATTCTTCTCCGTTTTCATTATGTCAAGCTACTCAACAACTCAAGCATTAACATCACAAGATTATGCAACACTAACATAAGTAATTCACTAAATGAAAAACATAAAATTTTGTGCCAAACACTTAGTGGCTGAAACACCATGGTTATCCTAAGAAGGAATTTAAAAGAAATAATCTTCTCTCTTTACATTAACATCAAATTCAAATTAAAATTTACAAGCTAAGATGATCAAACTCTAGATTAAGGAATCTAACCATCTAGTAAAAAGAGAAGATGATAGGAAATAAAAAAACTTAGCCACTTTAAAGCTTAAAACTCATCCTCCATCTTTATCTCTTTAGGATTCTAATTGACATTGTTTACATACTTTATCCATGCATTCAGGACCTATTTTGCATTATATATTCTGTAACACTTACCCCAAGTGTTATCAAAAAATCACACAATTCAAACAAATAAAGTATGGTTAAGGAGTTGATCCTAAAACCACTTAGGAAACAAATCACTTAAATTAATAAACAAATACACCATTGCAAAATAAACATTTAAAGCCTTTAGAAAAATTTATAGGTTCTACCTATAGTGCACAGAAGTAAGCTAGATGAAAGTGGGGTAAAAAGATGCTGTCATGATAGCATTAAATTACTACCATGACAGCCCTCCTGAGCCAAATTTCGGGAGGTACCATTTTGCCATTCAACCTCTGATCAAAGTGATTTTAAAGTTCACACATCATTTTTAATGATTACTAGTAGTTTAGTAAATTACAAAATGACCTAACAATTGGATTATAATTTGAACACTCTACAAGATTGGATAAAGTTGCTATCATGACAGCACTTTTGGACCAACTTTTGGAGTACACAATTTCATCATCTGACCTCCAATCAGAGCAATTCTAGAGCCTACATGTCACTTTTAAAGAGTACCATTAGCATACCAAATTTTGAAAAGATCCAATGAACGGATTAAAATTCATGCATGTTACAAATTCAGCCACTTTGTTGTCATGACAGCACCTCCAGACTAACTTTTGGAGTGAACATTTTTTCGTACGATGTCTGATCAAAGTAATTTTAAAGCCCACATGAAAATTATAAAAAATTTTACTTGTGACCAAATTACAGGAAAATCCAACAGTCAAATTGAAATTTGCACACCGAATGCAAAAGTGCAGCTTTTCGGTAAAAAAAACCATTCTCCAAATTGTCCAAATCTCATCCTTATGGTCACAAACCTATGAGAATACTTTGAACACATCAAATCAGACTAGGAGTACCTAATAGAACATTTAAATGATGGAAAAAACCTCTATATCAAAATTTGACCACCCGAGTGCCATTTCCCAAAATAGACCCTATGCCCCCAAAATTTATAAATCATGCAAGAGTGGCCAAAACTATTCCAAATATCATATACAAATATGAATACACACGTTAAATATTTTCACTGATCTCTGTGGGGCCCATGCACCCATTCTTTCTATCCAAGGTGTATGTTAGCCCATAGTATACCATTTATAATGCAACCACTTTGTATTTGCTTGTAGAATCACATATATACCAAAACAAATATTTTCTTATAGTAAAAACTTAGTCTACTAAATAAATCCATGAAAACCACACACCATAACAAGTTTCCTAGCCACAAGTCTACAAGCAAACAAAAATTCATACACAAGCCATACAATTTACACATATATACATCATCATATCCTATTGGCACCCTAATCCTAAATACATTACAATAGATTTGATCAAAAAAAAGGGTTGCAGTTCTTTATAATTCATAAACAACCCCTACCTCTACTCCTTTCCCCGTCCACCACTGGTTCCTTTACCTGGGCCTGAAAATATTGAAAAGAAAGGGGCGAGACAACCACAGTCTCAGTAATAGAGAAATCTATATTAATCATTACAAAGTAAGCCATAATTAAATAAATGAATAATAGATTTAACATAGTATATAATTTAGCCATTTCAAATGCATGAATGCATGACATAGGCCAGTATGGCCTTTCCTGACCAACAGAATGTCCCCTGGTATTCTTTAGCTCACAGGTAAACCTTATACCCACTAATACCTCTACAGGCACAAAACATAATCTAAGGTATGATTAAATCTACCTAACCACCTGTGCTCCTTTGATATGAATCCTGAGCCGAAGCTAACTCCTTCCCAGAGCCAGCCCAACTTACTCTCCATATGAGGGCTACCTTGGCCTAAGCACTCAACCTTACACTTCATATGTTGGATTCCCTCCGCCACTGAGAGGTGTTGAACACTCAATTCACTAACCACTTTAGTGTACTAAGCCCATAATACAAAAGGCAACAGTAAGTATTGGCAGTGTGCCATAGAATATCACAAGTTCACACCTCCTCATTAGTGAACTCCCACTAACATCATGCCTTTCACTATTGTCTATCTTTCCCAAGTATTGACCACTTCAACACTCTAAGGTAGTATAACAAATATCACTCCTCCCTTAAGTAGTTCCTAGCCTCTCTAAGGTACCTAACACAATTACACTTCCTTAAGTACAGCTTCCATTCTCTACAATTACAATGCATGCAACCAACCTTATTTCTATAAAAATAATATTGTTAAATGAATAGAAAACATATATGCACTGTTATCCAAGTAATTCCCTATAAGTCTTTATAAAACACAACTAATTATATTTAATCATTTAAAATATGTAATGCATGATAGCTAGTAATATTTATTCAAAAATAGCTAAACAAAGTAATAACAAATATAAATTTCCTTGTTACCTCAACCCTTTATACCAAAAGGATTTCCCTTGTATAGAATGAAACTTAGCTTATTCTTTATCCTCAAATTAGGTTTCCCCAATAATTTCCTACAACATATAAGTTATCCATATCACTTTTTATGACAAATAGCATTAATGAAGACTATAACTCATACCACATGTAACATCCTAAATTTCTAATTTTGTGTTAATCACTAATTAGGGATGACTTAGTGATTTAATGTAGGGATTAGAGTTCTGAGTAGTGAAGTGATATATTGACTCATTATAATGTTATATGAATAGATATAAGTAGAAGAGCGAGGTCCTGAAGCAGAGCGGGTAAGTATAGTGAGGATTTTCCTCACCGTGCCACGCGCCGTGGCGCATGGAGTAGAAATCTGATTAATGGGTATGTGTCTAGCTCGAAAAATAGAAAGAAGAAACATGGGAGGAGAGTTTTGGAGTAGAGAAGAGCCAAGGCTGTGTTATGGCAAGCTAAATTAGAAGCAAGGATGGTGTTTCTGACTCATTACTTATTTGATAAGTCATGTACTGCCTTAACCTTTGAATCTACCCTATTTTCTCTTAGGCTTAATCAAGGAGAAAGTGAATTTGGGAGTTTTAAGGAGTATATTTTTTATCCAATAGTAAGAAATAGGTTCTCTAGAGTTGAACTAGTGCTTGTAACTGGTTAGAGTTGAAACAATAAAGTTTTAAAGCTTTAGGAAAGAATTGCCCTAATCTAGAGAGAGAGTAGTGAGAGAAAAATTGCTAGAAAATGTTAAAGCTTGAAATAAGGGGTGATCAATGGTAATGTGCATAATCGAGTGTGAAATGTGGATTTGATAGCAATTAAGTGTTTAATTGTGATATTTGGCACTTTTGGTCAATAGAGGAATTGACTTTAAATGCCAATTCTGAGTAGATTATAGTGTGTGACGCACAAATTACGAGATACGAGCTTGAATAAGGTTGAAGTCACACGGATAACCCTTTTCTAACGAACATAAGGGTTGAGGCAATGATATAGTTTACTAAGTTTATTAACTATTATAACTATGTAAAAGTGAATGTCAAATATCGAATTGTGAATTTATGAGTTTTAACATGAACTTTGCATTATGGAAAGATATATAAGTAGTGGAAGTTGTGAAAGAGCATGATCATAGGGGGTGGGAGTTCACACAAGATATGTGAGGTTGTGTGTGCGTGTGGAGATTTGTGAGTGAAAAATCCATATGGTCAGGCTGGCACCATGGGACATTCGGTACAGCATTTTATAGGCTATTACCATGGGTAATTCAGTATAGCATCTTTTGGACTATTACCATGAGACATCCGGGCAGTATGGTAACTCCCTAATATCCATTAGGGTAGGGTTAAGAGTCAATGACACCTCTATCACAAGTGTGTGAAGAGGGAAAACTATAGTCTATAGGTGGGTTAGATTACCTTTGGCCGGGTGTTTTTACCACCAAAAGTGAGCTCGGGTCAACAAGTGGTTGATTCAGAAGAGCTTATGGTTTCACATTGGGGAGCTTTAGAGGATTAATGGATAGTTGATCATGCTATGGTAAAAAAGTGTTTGCAATGTGATTTATATGTGAAAAAGTTAATCTAGTACTGATATGTGATATATATGTATGTGTACGTGTGTGTGTGTACAACATAATGTTTTCAGCTACTTTGACATGGTTCTCTATGGTAATAGACATTTAATAAGCTATATCTGGTTACTGAGATTTTTATCTCACCTGCGGTCATTTCAATTTTTCAAGTTCTAGTATTAGTGGGTCAAAGGGAAAGGATATAGGCTAAGCTGACATCTCTTGCCTAAATCTTTGTAAGATATGGTGTAATGATTTGTAAATTATGAGTCAAAAGTATGTATAAGTTTCCATAGGATTTGTACATGTGCATTAGTTATGATTATGGTATGCTTTTATGATTTTGAACTCCCTAGCCATGTATATGTGTGAGTGAGAAGATGACTGGAAAGGCTAGTGGATGGATGTAATCATGTGTCTATATGAAATGGGTGAAGATTAAACGAAGTGATTTGGTCATATATAATACTAGAAATGTGAAAATATGGTTTTGGCCTAAAGTGTAAAACAAGCAGATTATAGGCCAAATTTGTGTATATGTGCTATATTGTGCTTGTGTATGGAAAATTAAGTGTATTTTATCCATTTAGACTTGGTCAAGGCCTAGGAAGTGGCTAATGACAATTGGTTTTGAATTACGATACTTAAGTGGCAAAACTTTAACAGGAAATAGTCAAAGTGTACTTTAGTATCCAATTTTTGATAGAAATATTAGATTGGGATGAAACTATGTCATTAGTTAGATTTTAAAATAAGCTCCATATGGGTGCTTGAATCATCCCAATCGGACTTCGTATGTGGAAATGGCAAGCATCTAAATTTTATATCAGAAACTACCATTTGAGTAGCAAATTTAGGTGTGTGCACCGCGACGTATGTACTTACATGCCATAGTGCATGGCACAGAGCAGGAAATTGTGGCCTCTATGCCACATGTTGTGGCGCACGGTGCAATTTTTTTACTTTATTTTTAAGTGATGCACATGTTCTCTTGACTTTTGATGTACCCAATCTGTATGCTTTTACTGTGTACGTAATGGTGTATGGGGTTGAATAACCCAAATGATTATAAAATGTTTTCTAGAAATCTTTTATTAGGATCCCAATGTTTTCAATAATTTTTAACTCAAGGATTAGAAGTAATTAGTGATTTTTGTATTAGAGCATATGGTAATGTCAGTAAGGGCATTACAAATTATTGGTATCAGTTTCTTCAATGTATCGATCTAGTTTTCCTTTCTTTCTGCATTCATTCTAGTTTCTCAAAACTTATATATTCTTCATTACACCATTCTTTCCCTTTTCCTTAACTTTTCTGCTACTTTCATCCTTAGGAGGGGAGAAAATAAGAAGAAGAGGTACTTGAGCTACTCGTAGCACCCGAATGTCTTGGCGTCTGATTGAGGATGAACTTATGCTTGAGGTTCAGCCGGATATGCCTCAACAAGCTGATAGAAGAGATGGCTTGTTAGAAGAATTGAGGGATATGGCAATCAATATTCGGCAAACAGTTAGAGAGCATGATGTATTATTATAGGGTAGAGATCAAGAAGAGGAAAGAGAAGCTCAAGAGAGGCCAATACCGAAAGAAGTTCATAGTAGACCTGAGCTACCTCAAACTTTAAATAGTAGATAGACTGTGGGAGTTGCTACAGATTCGTCTATCGACTGAGCCTGGAAGATATATGTGAGGTTTAATCCACCTATTTTTGACGGCAGTATGAGAGAAGGAGAAGCCAAGCAGTGGATTGAGCATCTCGAGACAATATTCGAGGTGGTGACCTATACTTTAGAGTAGAGAGTGACCTTAGCTATGGTCCAGTTGGTTGGAGCAGCCAAGAGATGGTGGGATTCAGTAAGGCCGACTGGTGGTGTGAGGTATTCTTGGGAAGAATTCAAGAAGTTATTCTTCAACTATTATTTCCTCGCGTCTTTTCGCACTGAGAAAGAGGAAGATTTTCATGCGTTCAGGCGAGACTTGGATGAAGAGGAATTTATAAAGAAATTTAATGATTTCTCAGCTTATTCCACCTATCTATAACACCATAATAACACCAGGTGGAAGGCAGCACAATTTCTAGAGAAGATGCGTCCAGAGTACAAGCAGCAAATTGCTTTATTTGATATCACTACTTATGAGGATATGTGTCATAAGTTGAGAATAGCTGTGAAGAGAGGCTGAGAAGTGGAGGCTGAGAAGAAGAGGGATAGTATGGGAAGATTTACACTTTCTTTGGGTCCGTCGGGTGGCGTATTAAAGAAGCCCGTGTATAGCTCGAGCAGTTTTGAAGCTTATGGGAAGAAGAGTTTTGGTACAAGTTCTCAAACTCGATCAATTCAGAGAGGATCTATACAGAGGAGTACTGGGGTCAGAATTGGGCCTCAACAACCTTTAAGGCAAGCCTCAAACACACCAGCTCCTATTTTTATCATTGGAAGGTCACCCTAGCACAATGTTTGTGGCAGATTCCGTGCGAGAAAATGTTGGTCCTGTTTCAAGTGTGGGAAGCCAAGCCATATTACTAAATATTATTACGAAGGTAGAGTTGAGATGGCAGAGCACTGTACTACAATTCCAGGATGAGTGTTTGCTATGACGCAATAAGAGGCTAGAGCATTTTTGAACCTAATCAAAGGTATTATTTCTATCTGTGGTAATAGAATTGAAGCTTTATTTGATTCGGGAGCTACACATACGTTCATTTCAAAAGAATGTGTAGATAGATTGAAGTTAGAACCGAAAGAGTTACTTGTGATAATTAAAGTGACTACACCTTCTAGACTTTTAAGTATTACTAGCAGAGCATGTCAGAGAGTTAAGATTGTATTTGAGGATCGAGTATCTGTGATTAATCTGATTTGCATTCCTATAAAAGGGATTGATGTGATAGTTGGCATGAATTGGCTAACAGCTAATAATGCTATGCTAGACTGTGCCAGAAAATTAGTGTCTTTGCTAGTGTCATTGATAGGGACACTAGTACAAAAATGACTTTTTACAGTGGTTGTCTATGACTCTGTATAAGAACAAATCATAAAAAATTAGTAAGAAATCTTAATAATTGAACATATTAATAAAGTATAGTATCACCTTTGGCTCAATCCATATGGGATCCTTGAACTCATATCTATTCTTTTGTAAGACTACATTTTGATATGTTCTCATTGCCCTATGATCAAGATCACCAAGTTAATAAAAATATTTAAAAAAAATTAAATTAAATAGTTTAGTAAAAGTATTCTTACAAGTCTATCATCTTCTTCATTTCTTTCCCAAGTTTGTAATGGAGGGAGCATAAAAAGATGACAGTGTTGCTCTTCATTGAAAGAACAAATAACTGCCAATGGTCCCTACTAAATATGATACAAGTTAAAGTAAATCCATATTGAAAAAACTATTAATTATAATTGATCCTTATGAGTGCATATATGGAGCCATAAAAACGTCCTTTTTTGACTTCACATATTCTCTGTTAGAGGTACGCGGCCCTTAACTCTGGAGTATTACCTTTCTCTGTCATATGATGAGGGCAAAGGAATCCAAACTTATCACCTTTGCCTGATGTAATGCACAAATAATGAAGATACCTACAACAATGCAATTATATTAGTTTACTAAACTTGATGATTAAATTTACTTACAACAATGCAATTATATTAAAGAAAAATATACTTACATCATAAATTGTTCAATGAATGGTGTGGTAAGCTGATTATTCGATAGAAGTCAGACCAAATCTTCCCGTTCAATTGTCACTATCATGTCTTTCTTACCCACAACCTTTGAATCCATTTCTAAACTCTTGAATTTGAATGATAAATCATACGCCATTAAGATCATTTGTTGATGCAAAGTCAACAAGGGTTGTGGAAGTTTCGGGAGATTCGGCGAGGAAAGCTTCTACATAATAAAAAGGCAAGAAATAGCTAATAAAAAACATATATTAGGAAGTTGCTACATAATAAAAATTCATGAAATTTCGTACCACAACTTGAACCAGATTCACAAGTCTCTTAGGCCATAGTAGGGAATGGAACCAATAGCTTTAACCACAGTCTTCACCTCATTAGTAGGGAATGGAACCAAAGCATTTGGCACTTTTGGATCTGCAACCACCACTCTTACTTGATCATCTTAAATTTGCTTGTGGTGGATGGTTGACCCCAAGTTGTAGATGCTACCAAGAGCAACCAAGCATTTATCATGATCTTCTAGAAATATCTCACACGGTTCACCAATGTTGTCACCAGAAGGACCCTTTGACATACGCTCAAGAACATTACTCCCTTTTGTACTATGAAATGCAGGAGATATATGAACTGGTTCAGCAGTTGTCTCCTGTTGTGAGCTCGTCATGCTCATCATCTCCTCCTTCATTTGCTCTTTCATTTGTAGAAGTCGAGCTACAAATGAAGCTTCAAACTCATCCTTAGTCTGCTGCCTCATAGTGGATATCAATGTATAAAGCTCTTCTCTAGTCACTATACCTCCTGAATTGAGACATGCAGGTGCTCTAAAGTAGTCCTTAATGCCTACACCATATCCAACGCCCCTCACAAGTCCCGGATGCTCTGGCTTGCCTGTAGCAAATGTTAAGATATCATTTCTGCCCTTTAGAATGAAGCTTTCTTAGGCTTGTTGCTCCTTAAGAGCATCCTATAATATAAAAATAACAATATTAATTAATAATATATACAATTGTATAGAAATTTAAAGGGACAAGAATAATAATTTTACTTACAATCCTCTCGGCAATCTCTTGTGCTGTCTCACTTGTATAACCTCCTTTCTTATACTGATGTCCATATCTCCATTTCTCCTCTCGGGAAACAGGTGATGGTGGAGAAAGGAGTATAGAAGGATCAGACTTGGCTTCTTCTTCTCTCTCCTTCTGTTTCTCTGCTATCAGTCTTATAATTCTAAAGCAGGAAGTATTGTAACATGAAAATTCTAACGACTTGTTTTATTTATAAATCATCTAGTGCACAACACTCAATTGCCATATTAGTTGTGTACATAATTACATATACATATAATTCTTTCTAAAAGCCAACTAATTTCTTAATCATGAGAATACATATCCACTTTCTTTCCTGTCTATAAAAATTTAATTTTTCCTCTCCAACCTCTTTTGATATATATAACATAACATAATATAATAATAATTTATTGACTGATTTCCTTTCTATTCTAGTGTTGAATTATAAAATGCATATGTTTCCTATTTTTTAGGGGATAATGCAAAGTACCTCATAGGTGAAAGATTTATAGATTTGATCTCTTAAATTTAATTTCCATATTTTAATCCTTAATATTTTAAGAATTTATTAATGGAGACATTAATATTATGAGAGAAATTAATAATGTTAAGTTACACTGACATAGCTAACGAAATGATGATATAGCATGCATGTAAATTAATAATATGGGAAGCAAGAATAATAATTTGGATAAAGTGGGGAAAAAAGCCATGCAGATTAAATTTGGGCTATAAAATAGTAAAATTAATGATATCTCAGCAGTTAAAAGCAGGAGATTTGGCTTATGTGTATAGGTGTAATAATTAATCCATGTATATATATTCTACATCGGCAGCCCAATTTACTCGTCATCTTTTTTTTTAATGTTAATTTGTCTTGCAAAACTTAAAAGAATAATTTAATAACTGAAGTAAACATTAAAAACTAAAATGATAGAAAATAAATTTAAGAATCAATAACTCTTTCAAATATAGAAACTAAAAGTTGCATTTTCTTTTTAGTATGGTGGGATATTTTCTTAGTTTCACAAGAAATTATAATACTAACATACTTGACATTATATACTACTTTCATTTTAAATTATAAAATAATTTTAAAAATTTAACATTTTAAAATATAAGACAGTTTGATAAAAATAAAATTTTATTTATAATACCTTTTTTATATTATATTTTCATTATATTCTTCTTCTCTCTTCTTCTGTTTCTCTCTTCTTCTGTTACATAACCTTCACGAAATAGGGTGTGGGGGCATTGATTCTGCCGAACAATTTCTCGCCCTTTAGCTCGTATTTCCTATTAATAAATTGAATTTTAGATTTTATAATTGAAGTAAATCTAAATAAAACTTAAATCAATTAAAAATCAACAAACCAAAGCCTTTTCAGAAGTCCTAATCTTGACAAATTCTTCCCAAGTATCTTCATCAAGGAACTGGTATGTATCAAGAGGATTGAGATGAGCCTGACCCTCTGGCACCTCAATAAAGATATATCTTCTAGCAAGATCAGTCTTAAAATTTCTCCAACGTGTTCCACAATAAGAAATCAACTTGTGTTGACAATCTTGATTAGATGAAATATCGTATATGAGCTACAATGAAGACATAAGATAATAATCAATAATTTTCCAATAATATATAACCATAAAAAATTTTAATTTTTAATTATTTACCTCAATACTTTCCCAAATTTGTTCCTTCACACGTTCTGGCATATCAGGCCAGTCCTCAAACACAATAGGAGGCTTGGTACATGATAGGAGGCCAAGAAACTAACAAACATAGCTTTATATGGCCCTATCGAATTCCATCTCTGGTCCAATTGAATTGGTAACCTATGCCCAGCACTCCTTCTTAAAGTCAAATCTTTCAATCGTGTGCCACGTCTCCCCATCCTCACAAACTGGCTCTGACTCGGCTCCTTACTAGGGGTGCCCTAACTCGGCTCCCTACTAGGAGCAACATCACCAATTGATTGGCTTATAGTAGGCTGGCTCTGAGTGTCATCACCTTGATTCTCCATATTAGAAATGTGAAAATGTGGTTTTGGCCCAAAGTGTAAAATAGGTAGATTATAGGCCAAATTTGTGTATGTGTGTTATATTGTGCTTGTGTATGGACAATTAGATATATTTTGTCCATTTGGACTTAGTCAAGGCCTAAAAAATGGCTAATGACAATTAGTCTTGAATTGAGATATTTAAGTGGCAAAACTTTGATAGGAAATGGTCAAAGTGCACTTTAGTATCCAATTTTTGATAGAAATATTAGATTGGGATGAAACCAGTGTCATTAGTTAGATTTCGAAATAAGCTTCATGTAGGGGCTTGAATCATCCCAATCAGACTTCGTATGTTGAAATGGCATGCAACTAAATTTCATATCAGAAACTGCCATTTGAGCAGCAAATTCAGGTGTGTGTACCGTGGCGTATGTACTCGCATGCCGCGGTGCACGGCATAGAGTAAGCGATTGTGGCCTCTTTGCCATATGCCACGGTGCATGTGGCACAAGCCGTGGTGCACAGTGCAATTTTTCACTTCATTTTTAAGTGATGCACATGTTCTCTTGACTTTTAATGTACCCAATCTGTATGCTTTCGCTGTGTATGTAATGGTGTATGGGGTTGAACAACCCAAATGATTATAAAATATTTTCTAGAAATCTTTTATTGGGATCCCAATGTTTTCAATAATTTTTAACTTAAGGATTAGAAGTAATTAGTGATTTTTGTAGTAGAGCATATGGTAATGTTAGTGAGGGCATTACACCACACAGCTTAGATCAATGAGTCATAATCCATCCTAATAGTCCATATATTAAACCAACCATTCACATAGTATCACTTAACTATCAAAACCATTTATTAGCCACCACTAGGCTAATTTTCAATTCATATAAATTTTAATGAATTAAAAACTTTCACTTAGTGTTGCCAACTTTCACCATTAGCCCTTATAATGAAAACCAAACCTTACTTTAAATCTTATTAGACTCAAATCACAGAATTATAACTAAATCAATAGGGTTAAACCATTAAGGAGCAAAACCCAACCTCTTGGGGTTTGACTTTTGCCCTAAAACTCCATTTTTCATCCAATTGCTTGCTCAAACATTAGAGCACCATATAGAAACTCAAAACATCCTCTCAAGGGCCTAAAGAAACCAAAGCTTATAAGAACAAAGCCTTTAGGATAAAATTCAGAAATTTCCTCTTATAAAAATTGAAGAAAATCAAGAGGGAAGGAAGAGAATTGAAGTAGGAAGTTTACTTGTCATGTAGCCAAGCTCGCAACAGTCATAAAGCTCCTAGATATAAGCCTAACTCCCTCTCTTCCTCCTCTCTTCCTCCTCTCAATCTCTCATTTTCTTTCTCTTTGTTTCTTTTCTATGTGAAATGGCTCTTAAAAAACTGATCCAAACACTTTGGGAAAAATTACAAGGAAGGGCCTAACATTTCTTAATTATAGCACAAAAGCCTAAGTCAACTTTGATAATTTTTCCCATAGTTAAAAATAAAATGAAACCAAACTGTTGCTTAGAAAAATTCAAACTGGGATCTCTATCATACTATTCTTAATTTTAATTTAATTATAAATATTTTATTTTATTTTTTAAAATAAATCTGTGTCTTAAAATTTTATGATGTTACATATTTCCTAACTATATGCATTCTTGGTGTTAAAAGTGATAAAATCAACTAAGAGGTGAATTTGTACACTAGGGTTATTTTGATCCAAATTTGCACTTTTATGAAAAATTGGGTTTTTATTAGACAAAATGTCATTTTTTTCCTAGATTCATCATGGTCCAATTGGTTTTCAAAAATTCATTCTGGTTTGGGAGATATTGTACAAAAGTCACACTTTAAGGTTGTTGACTTAGTTGACCTAGTTTGAGCTTTGCATATGTACGTGTTTACATTGTGCTTCTCACGTGGCACTACTCTTGAATTTCATTTATAAATATTCTCCCATTTAAATAATTAAGTCCTTGTAAAAAATTATAATTTATTTTATCACACATATATTATTGAATTAAATCAAATATTATTTTGTGACTCAGGTGAACAACTATACCTAGACTTGTGTCAATTGAGCTCAAAGCGCAAGGAAGGCTTTTGGACTTGAGTTAGGCTTGCAAGGCCTTACAAGAAGAGGAGAGGGAGCTGTAAAATTCAAATTCAAATTTAAAATGACAACCATATGGCACGACATCACTCAAATATCTAAATTAGTAAAATCATATTCTCTCCTTAATCCTTATCTTGACTTTGTGATTTGGAAATTAGATTTGTAGCCAACAAAATCACCTTGAAATAAACTCATATGTCTCCCTTATAATCTTAACCTAACCCTCTTTGTGTCCAAATTCATTCTAGGCTTGATCCATACACTTAATTTGTTGGAAATTGTGCCCTAAGGCCAATTATTTTACTATGCACATTGTTATTTACTGAATTTCTCTTTTGTTATCATAACAATTGCATGTTTAATATTATAACTGTATCCCTGGACAAACTATAGTAATTGTCCTAAATGTCCCTGGTCGATCATCTTCAAGGAATCATAAATGAAATAAGACTAGTATAACTTTGGTTAATTATAGAAATATAAATTAAAGTCATAAGCACTTGAAAGAGTACGAGGTGTTAGATCGACCCGCTATGAGAAATTTGCATGTTATAAGTCATAAGCTTATCTCATATGTAACTATATCACTAAGCCCTTTGACCCGAGATCATTATGGATTCCTACATGGTGACCACTGAACTTTGACCTAGTCAAAAGTCACCCTTGACTAGGTGATCATAAAGGCTATAGTTGAATTTAGTGATATTCATGTAGAGGAATATGAGTGGTCAATATGAAATTTTTCTCTCACATTAAGTGAGAGATATTATTAGGCTCCTCGATGAGTAAGACTGAGAAAATATATGGCCATACTACAATGGAAAGGGTTTTTCCATTGCTATTGTCAGTCTACTTAGAGGTCAAGAAAATAACGGTCAGGTAAAGGAGAATGACAATTCCATGTCTCGTAATTGACTAAAATATCGCATGAAAAAAGGAATGTGATATGGTTGTATGATAGGTTATATTGGATCATCGATCCCTATATGAATTGGGTAGTTGCAATGTCTTGCTAAAGGCCCCTTGTGACTTGTGGGCTAATAGCATAATTAGCCTACTGCCAATTTCATATGGGCCTACAGGGTCACATACAAGAACGGCCTTACTTGAGCTATAATGTCCAAGTTCATTAAATCTGGAATATGTCTAGATTCAATGAATGTAATATAAGGTGAATGAATTATATATATATATATAAATATTTATTTGATAAATATTTATAGATATATATTTATATGAAATATAAAATTCAAAATATAATTTTATATATGTATATATATATATTTTTGAAATATATATATATCCATATATGTATGTATATATGATATATGGATATGATATATAAAATTAAATATAGATAATATAATATATATATATATATATATATTTTTGAAATATATATATAATATAATATGTATATGTGATATATAGCATATTATATTATATTATCTTCTGTTAGTTTTAAATTTAATTTTATATGATAGATTAAATTTAATAATTAGCATGATAAGAGAGAATACCATTTCAGTTTTATAATTTGAATTTATAAGATAAATTTGAATTAGATATGATATTATGGATTAAATTTATGAGATAAATTTAATTAAATTTTTGTGAGCTTTTAAGTGAAAGATGAAAACCCTTATCTATACTATATATAGTAGGGACATCCTTTATGAAGGAGGAGACAGTTTGAAAAGTTCTGATGGCAAAAATACTTTGAGAGCCCACAAAACATTATATGGAAAGGAAAATTAACATTCAAAGAAGAACGGACACTGAGAGCGCTAGCATGCTGTTCTAGTTAGATAGCTGTTCGTGCGGATACGAGTAAAGGGAGCATATCTACGTTGTCAGCTCTTGAGATCCAAACGTGTGCCAACTTCAAAGAATTAAAAAAGTAAGTCTTCTGTCCACCTTAACTTAAATGAGTTTGTTCGGTCTATATCAAGATAGGGACTTTAAAATTTTAATCTTTTACTGCGCCTCCCTATCTAACATAATTTTGGCCAACTCACACACACATCACTGATCACTCACATAATCATCCAGACTAAATTAAGAAGAGTGGTGTAATTTCATCCAAGCCATCAATCAATTCACTCATCCACTCATTTCTCTTATTCTCTCACCTCTTCTCTTCCATCTCTCTTCACAAATTTCATCCGTCATCTCTATTACACTAAAAACACACACACATACAACCCTAGTCTCCATCCATCCATCCATCCAAAGTTTTCATCTCTAATGGTAGGTGAGTTTCATTTTGGCCAAGGCATAAAGTTTAAGAGGTCTTCTATTAGAGTTTAAAGGCTAAAGGGCTTGTGGATCTTAGAGGAGGAGGAAGAGGATGAGGCCAAACACTCAATATCTCTTCAATTTTTAATTACTCTACCCTAGTTTTCTTCAATGTCTTAATGTTATAAGGCCATAATTTTGGATTATTTCATCATGCATTTGAGCCATAATCTTAGTTCACTTGTGTTTATTGTTGAGAACTTGGTGATTTTATCATGTTTTTTATATTTGGTACTTCCTTACATTAGTGGATGTTATCATAATCTTAAGATTTCCATTAGTGTCTCATCTTGTGTTTTCTACATCATAATCTTGAGTGGTTGGTGCTTGATTTCTTGTTTTCTCAACATAATCTTGGGAGTTTAGATGCTTTTTAGGAAGGGCCGAATCACATATGCATAATTCACATGACACTTGGTTAATGCTTTAAACTAACATAATGAATTGAACTAACGACCTTAATCTAGGACTTAGGGAGGTTGTTAGGAAGGTTAAGAGGCTAGAGATAATTTTTCTAGTTTTCTTCATTTTAGGCTAAGAGGGTAAAGTAATCTAAAGCCAACTAATTAATTTTTAAGCTAATGACTTACTCACTTCTCCAACTCTAAGATCCTACCATTCCATAAGAAATCATCAAAAACACCTTAATCTAGTTTTAAAGCTTTTTTTTTAAATTTTTAAAAAATAAAATCAAAATCAATCAATCCTTTGAGTAGTTTAATTGACATTGGTTAACTCTAATTAATCATAGTAAGCCTCCTCAAGAGAATCAACCTAGGTTGACCATCATCTATATAGTGTGAAACATAGTACTATTTTAGGAGTTAACAGCAAACTCTTCCTAGATTTCACAGAAGAACTTAGCTAATCTTTATCTTCTTCAAGAACCCAAGAACTTGCTTATGAAGGCCAAACTCCATAGGCCTTGAGTGATGTAAATAAGCTTCAATCCTTGTAAAAGTTAGAGAGGTGGGATGAAATTGAAGAAAGGAGAAGAATGGTGTGAGTTTTGTGGAGGTTTGGTGGCTGAAGATGGAAGATATGGTGTTGAAAAATGAAGAACACTATGAACAACTGAGAGATAATGAAGGAGATGAAATGAACTGGATGGAATCTAAATTTGGGGTGTAAATGGCATGCTCCTAGTGTTTCCTTTCAGCTAAATGCTCAAGTAAAAATTAAGAAAATAAAATAAAAAGTAAATGGGAGCCTTGTCACACTTGCAAGGTGACATCCTCCTATTGGTTTGTAGATGATTCTAATATGTATCTAATTTCTCATGTGTCATCCACATTTTAAGCTGATTTAATCACCCAAAAATGGTAGAAATCATGTCCCAAATGCTCAGCTTTGACCTCATAAGGTGTTGACTTCACTCGTATAATTAATGCACAACTCACATGCCACCTATGCTACATAAATTACATAATTTAATTAAATAGCATGCGACACATTAAAATATAATTACTGTCTAGAATTAGTTCATAATTAAAAGGATGAATTCATTAAAATAACTAAGTTATAGGCTACACAAAATTATATAAAAATTTTAACACAAAGGCAAACCGAAAACTAGGTCAAACTAAGACACTTAAGAAAGTTTTGACTTCTTATTTAATTACTCTCAAAATAAAATGAATTTTAAAAATATAATTTGACCACTCATCAACTGGACATAAAATGTACTTTGTCAAATTTTCTTGTGCTTTTTCTCAAAAGTTCATTTTAGATCAAAATACCTATAGTGCACTAAACCTAAACACTTACACAATTTTTCAATTCTAATGTAATGAGTGCACTTTGAGGTGACAAATAAAAGGGTATAAAAAGTTAATAAAAGGGTCCTAATTGACAAATAAAAATGTATAACAAATGTGTTCTATCAATTTTTCCACACTTATCTTTTACACTCTGGGCAAAATTAAGTAAAAAAGGTCCTAAAAGAAACATTAAGGTAAAGAAACAAGAGAAAAACAATGTTCAAAGTCACTAAATTACTTGCTCAAGGACTTTGTCAAATTATCAATCAAAGTGGCAATGATTAAGAAATAATTATGCACATTATAAACAAACCCTTAATAAAAATCAATATCAAAGAGTAAGCCTCTCTTGGTTAAGTTTTTCCTCTAATCACTTAAAGTGTATAGGGTATTTAATTTCACTTAAAATTCCTTAGGATAAACCTTACCATAAGTTTGTAACCCTTCTACATCTCCACCACTAAATTAGCACTTGTAATTAATAATCAAGTGGACTTTATTATTAGGTTATAATGTGGGTAATGAAAGGATGTCTAAGGAATTCATGTAAGAAAAATAATGTTAGTATCAAGATAATATTATGATTAATATATATCCTCCTTGTAGTGTCCACCTTGACATTACTAAAATTCACCACACAATCACAACCAACAATCATAATTAAGAACAAAGATTGCTCCTAAGCTCATATTATCCATATAAGGGTTAAAACTAATAATCTTTTGAGAATAATTGTGGAATATTTGGGATCCCATAAAAACCCTTTAAATTGATAGTTTGAGCTCAAACTTAATGATTTATAAAGGTATTGGAAGCATGGAAAAGTTTTGGGAAGCAAACCACTTCAAAACAGGGCCAAAAATGTCATTTTTGAGTGTTTTGGTCTATGTGCCGTGGCTTGTGGCACAGAATGACAAGTTTCCTCGCTATACCATACACCGCGGCTTGCGCAAAATGCGCTACAGTGCACCTATCCATGATAGCTTTTTTGGACAAACTTCAAACACGCACCATTTTCACATCTGATGTCCGATTGGAGTGATTCAAGCGTCCACACGTAGCTTATTCAATGAGCTAACTAATGGTATAAGTTTTGTTATGATCCAACACCGTATGAGAATTTTGGACACTCAGATGCAAAAGTCAGTTTTCCAAAGAAATTTTCAACCATCCAAGTACCCAAAACTCATAACTAATATCATTAATCCATTGTGAGGCTTGAACCAAGTCCAATGGACCAAAATATACTTGAGTGACCAATCAAACACACAAAAATATACCAAACACAAAATTTGACCACTCAATGGCCATTTTGCCCAATATGGTGAAAATGCATAATTAGCATTACAAGCACTATTTGGCCTCTATTGCCATATAATATACTACCAATACATTATCACCACTTAGATAAAACATTCCTTGCACTTGTATTAGTATTTTAGCCCATCACCACAAAAATTCCCACATATTCACATCACATACCATATTGGGCTAAAATACAAAACAACATAGTATGAAACAAGCGCAACCAATAAAAATGATATGCATTCCTAGTTAGCAATATATAATATCATAACAAGTTTATGTACACCACTCAAACCAAAATCGGGCTTTACAAAGAGTATAACAGATATGCTAGCCCCTGCCCGATTCCCTCCCTAGCTCAGTCTTACTGGTAGCACTTGTAAAATGATAATCTACGGGGTGAGATAAAAATATCAATAACTAAGATAATCTACATTATTGATTAACAAGCCAAGTTATAAACAAGCATTAAAATAAGTGACATAATCACATCATATAATATCACCACAAATTTGCATGCATGATCCTTAACCATCCGGTCCTCCAATACTCTCGACCAAACCAGTAGGCTATTTCATAGAACCAAACCACATGTATGGTCCCCAAGCTTACCATCTATGGTAGGACTACCCAGCCAAGGTGTCCTAAACCACTTATGGACTACTGTTTCCCCCTATTACAAGTAATTGGGGTGTCATTACTCCAACACCGCATCCTACGGATGCTAAGGAGCATAATCTCCAACTCCGAACCCTTTTGGGTACTAAGGAGAGTAAGTCTCCAACACCGCACCTATTTTCGGGCATTAAGGAGAGTAAATGCTGCACCTGGCGTCCCGAGATGCTAGCAATACCATATGGACTTAATCTTCACTATCTCTACTAGGGTGACCTCCCACCCTCTAATATGCCACATTTCACTACATATCTCCACATGACCATGCATAAAGAACTTTTCAAACAAATATAACAAAATCTTTCTATTTACTTCAAAAATATAGAATTTTACAAACCAATACTCTGCTTTTTCTTAAATATTTAACCTTTAAAGAATTTATGCATATATACTCAACAAATCATAGAAAAGCACTTGAGAATAACTTATACAAGGTAATAAACAATGTAAATTATCTAGTTACCTCAACCTTTTTATTATTAAAAAGGTTACTCGTGGTACTAATTCTCTTCTTGTATCAAGGTAAGTCTTCCCACACCACAATCTACATTAACAAGTACTATATGTTAATTTTCAATTAACACAAGCACCATTAGCTAATAATAACCTCCCATTTCTCCCACTTCTCACTCAAATTCTCAACAAATAGACTTGTCAAGATTAGAATTTATTCATTTCATCCCTTCAAGTCTCCTTCTAACTCTATGACAACATAAAACTCAATATCTCAACTTATCACACTTCAACACCCTATGATCAAGATAAAGCTTAATCCAACTCCCACTAAACAACAAAGTAGCTTCATATTACCACATATCCAAGATCAATAAACCTAAATTAAACCTTTAGAGTCAATAGAAACCTTCAAAACATTGAATCATGGCTTAATCCCATCAGATCAAATTTTCACTCTTCCAAATCCTATGGAAAATGAGATGAAAAGGTAGAGGAGAAGGGTAGGAAACTTACCCAAGAGTTTAAAGGCTCAAATAATCTTCAAAATCTGATTTTTTCTACTAATTCCTGAAAATTTAAGTTGCCTGCTGTGCCGTGCGCCACAGCGCAAGCCACGCAAGTTGCGGCTCACGGCGCAGCGAGCAACAACTTGATTTTGCTCCCCCCGATACTTCCCGACTTGATCTAACTTTCATCTTATCTCAATTTAGAGCCAAATATGACCCAAAAATCCAATTAGCCACCTAAAAACATAATTAAATAAATTAATCATATTTTTAACTAATTTATCCCTTAATTAATCCATTTTTCTAGATTTGAAGTTTTAGGATGTTACACCCCTAATATGCAAAGCATAACCTAATTTAATTTAGTGGACACCTTAACACAACAAGGATGGAAAGAAATGACATGAGATCATGAAATAAATGGAAGTAGATGATGAGCTAAGCAACTTTTATTCTTTTCTTTCTTTTCTTTTCACCCCTTTTCCTCTTCTTTTGTTTTTTTTTTCTAGCAACTTTGTTATTTTCCTTTTCATATATATTTTTCTCTTATTTTTTCAAATCTTTCTTTGCATTTCTTTTTCTATTGGTTGCCTATAAACTCTTTGTGAAAACAATGAAAATAATGGATATAATAGTGTGATAATGGAGGATAAAGAGTAATAGATAGAAAAGTAATAATAGGCATCCACTCACTTGATCTAGGGCATCCAATGAGTATTAAAAAGATGTATAAAAGTGTAACATGCATCCCTTGGGAAATAAGGTGAATATTTTTTTCTGAAAGAATCAAACCAAAAGCTCAAAGTAGCTAACAAAGGATAAACAATAATAATGGGGTTGGCTATTTAGCTCATGGCTATTTTTGTGAATGCCATCTTTCATTTCCTATCAAGCAAGTGCAAAACATGTGGTCTCAATTAAGATATGAAACAAATTCTAGAGGGTAACTTCACTAAGAAACTAATCACACATGAGTGTTTGGCTTCTTCCATCAAAGGTAATGTGCCACTCTAATCCATTAATTCAAGGTGAATGAATGTTCACTTCACACCTATTCAATCTTAAAAATTACCACATCTCAAGCATAAAAAATATCCATTCAAGAGTTAGGTCATTAAGTAACCTAAAAAAAAAAATAAAAACAATTTTTTTTAATTTTTCAATATTTTTTCATAAACCAAAACAAAACAAAACAAAATATTTGTTTCTCTCCCCCATACATAAATCATGCATTGTCCTTAATATATGTATAGACTAATAATGAGATAAGGTGAGATCAATAATTAATGCATAACAAAAGTGTGGTGCAGAATTTTTTTTTCATGCACACAAACAACTAGAAAGAAATAAACAAACTAAAGCAAACAAATCTACTATCTACTTGGTCGATCTCCCCCACACTTAAACTATATCAATAACTAAATATATCAATAAAAACAAGGTAAAAGCTCAAGGTTAGAGAGAGATACAATCTTATCATGGTGGCTCAAAAGTGAAATTAGAATCTCTAATTTGAAAGTGTCTTTCTTCCTTGCCCTTTAATTATCAACTCCTTTAATATCCAAATGCTTTGCCTCACATAGTAGTGGTCTTTCTATATCCAATTAAAGATCATAAGAGATGACCTCCTTAGGAATGTCAAGGACAAGTTCTTTCCTCTCTACTTAAAGTGGCCATAATTTCTTTTGCTCATTCCATATCTTCTCCAATTACTCCCACATGACTCAAATTCAATGGTACTATATGCATAGAATCTTTCTCCAATAGCTTGGGAACATTTTAGTCATCAAGCTTAAGTGGAGTAGATTCTCTTGTTCCAACATCATCCATGCTTGTAACTACATCACAAGAAAGAGAACCCTCCTCTTGGCCTATAAGATTAAGAAAAGAATCTATTTCATTCTCATCAAGCAATATATAAGAAGAAGAATCCACATCTTGTAAAAATTCATCAATCTCTAAACAATCTTTGCAAACATATTTTTTAACACAAAAGCGTGAAATATATGGGGTAAGTGGAGAGTAATCATCATGAGGAAGTGAGATGTGTGTATATTGCTCAATAGCTTCTTCAACCAAAATTTCAATGGCATTGAGACTAAGTAAGGAATAATCCTCAAAGGGTCTTTTCATTGCCTCATATATGTTAAAGGTAACATAATCCTCTCGGCATTTTAAAATCAAACTACCCTTTTCCATGTCAATCAATGTACGAGAAATCCTAATAAATGGCCTTCCTAAAATCAAAATATCATCCCCATTCCCTTCTTTAGACATATCAAGCACATAGAAATCCACAAGAAATAATAGACATTTAACAAAAACCAATAAGTCTTGTACTATTCCATGTGGTCTCCTAACACTTCTATCTGCTAATTGGCATATCATAAGTGTCTTATGCATGCAATCGAGAGGCATAGCATTAATGGCTGCACGTAAGTCTATTAATGCATGAGGAAAAATGTGTGTTGCCAATTTTGCATGAATTGTGAAAGAACTAGGGTCCTCACACTTTATAAGGAGGTAAGGCTTCATTATAGCACTGACAGAAGAGGGTAATTAAACCCTTGCATTAGGCCTAAACTTTCTTTTATTTGTACAACAATCTTTAAAAATTTTGCATACTTAGGAAGTTCTTAATAATGTCTATCAAAGGTACATTCACATGAATTTTATAGAAAAAATCATATACCTCTTGATCAATCTCCCCTTTAATTTTCTTAGGAATAATTTGTGCTTTTGGGAGAGGAAGTCTCTTCATGAGTTCTTAATTTTGGTTTGCTTCTTCCTTCTTTGTATCTTCCTTTCTTGCTTCCTCTTTTTTAGTTTCATCTCTATTCTCTTCACTAAACCTCTCGGCCAAGCTCCTTCTCTCCACCTTAGATAGTGGTTGCTCACAAATGATCTCCTTTATATTCTCATCATCATCATCCTCACAAAAAGATGTATCATTAGGAGTAAAAGAAGAACTAGAAACATTAGCATCAAGTGAAGAATTCATAGAATGGTTCTCGGCATTCCCTTCTTTTTAGACTTCTTGTAGCCACTCCTTAATATGATAGCATTAAGATTAGCTTTAGGATTAGCAAACAATATTGGATGGTAATGTAAGAGCTTGAGTACTGGCTGCACTTAATTGGTTAGCAAGCATATTCATTTGAGAAGTAAGGGCATCAATTTTAGAGTTTATGTTCTCATACTTGTTACCCATATTCTCATTCTTACTTCCTAAGTCATCATCCATATTCTTGTACAAGAAATTCATTTCAATCAATTTCTTGCATAACACATTCACATAATTAGAAGAAGTAGAGTTAGAAGAACTCTCAATTGGAACAAGCCTCCTATCACCATAAGAATTAGAAGAAGGTATAAGGGAATTACCATTGGAATTGTAACTTTGAGAAAAGATACCTTAGGACAAATGAGGTGGAAGCTCAAGGCTTCAAGCATTTTGATGATAATTTGATGAAGAGTTCCCTTAAAACTCACAGCCAAAGTTGTTTTGGAATTCTCCTCTTTGTTGGTTGTCTTGCAAAGCCATATTTGGGTTTGAATAGAGGAAATTAAAATGGTCTCTTCATGAAGGGTTGTAAGTATTGGAATGAACACCTTACCATTACCTCTCACCAAAGGCTTGTTACCCATCATAGATAGCATTCACTTGCTCATGCTTTATAGGACAATTGCTTTCTACATATATAGGTGAGTCACAAAAAGTACAAGAGTAAGGGACAAGTACTTGAGATTTACTTACATTGCTCACTTGAGATATTTGTAGAGCCAACATTCTCCCTATCTTGGTGGCAAGTAAGTCTACTTGTGAATCACTAAACATAGAAGAACTAGCCATATTGGCACTCTTTTCTCTCTTGTTGAGTATTGAGCACCACTTGAGGCCATTTCGTCAATTAATTCCCAAGCCTTCAAGGAAGTAAGGTCAATCAAGCGTCCACCACTAGTGGCATCAATGTTAACCTTGTCTCTTGGAATCTAAGCCTCATAGAAATATTAGACTAAATTCTTACTAGAAATTTAATGGTGTGGGCATTTAGCCAAAAGTCCTTGGAATCTAGTCCAATACTCATAAAGACTCTCATCCTCTCCTTGTTGGACCCCATAGATTTTCTTCCTTAAGTTGGTGACTTTGGAATTTGGAAAGAATTTATCCAAAAAGAGTCTTCTTAGCTCGGCCCATGTGCTCACTTTCACATAAGAAGGGTAGTTGAAATACCACTCCTTTGCTAAACCTTCAAGAGAAAATACAAAAGCCTTATCTTGAATATCATCAACATTTACATGTATAGGCTTCATAATATCACAAACTAAGTAGAGAGTATGAAAAATCCTATGGCAATCTTCTCCCGGTAACCTATAAAATTTAGGCAATGCATTAATCATAGAGGGTTTGATCTCAAGTTGAACATTAGTAGGAGGAACATACAAGCCATAAGAATTATCTTGCTAATTATGTTGAGTTAATTGCCTAACGCTCCTCTCCTCTCTAGGATTATGCAAGCCTTAAATTCATTATTAACATGGCCATCATCATGCAAATGTTTATTCATATTCCTATGGCTATGCTCTAAGATACCTTCCATTGTTAAATTACAAACCAAATAAGAATCAAGAATATGTTGTAATCTTCTAAACCTTGAAATAGTCCTTTCAATTTCTGGATCTAATTCAACAAAAGAGGTATGTTTCCTTCAAGTCATGCACTAGTCAAGCTCAAGAAAACTATAAACAAAGAATAAGCTAAGCTAAAATGCAAGTCAAGAAGAGACAATTCAAAACACACAAAAGCAAGAATTTTTTTCCTTTTTTCTATTAAACTCAACAGCAACAAAATGAACAAAAACAATAGAAAAAACACTAAACAAGTAGAAAGAGAGTTAGAAATGCTCAGTTAAGAAGCTTTGACAATTTTGGAATTCGCACAAGAGGCTCTCTAGAGATAATAAACTTGTGAATTTTCTAGCAACCACTCCACATAAGAAATTCCCCTGATAATTTTATGATAGACCCAAGAGATATACAGAAAAATTATATAAAACTTTTAGATCAAAACTCCTTCCCAATAGTTTCCAGAATTTTTCACAATTTGGTCCATAGGTTTAGAGAAATAGGATTTCATCTAGAAAACCCTCAGAGCTTCTAATAAACTTTCAAGCAGGATAATGGAAAATTAGAAAAAATTTTAAACAAACAAAGCTATGACAATAAGGAAAAATAAAAGACTGAAATCAATCAATTTAGATACATAGAGAAGGAGATATGCTAACTTAAAGTTACAATAGGGTTTTAGGAATCCTTTATAAAGGCTCTCGAGACCTTGTTAGCTTGTAAAAATTTCGTCAACCAATCCCCATGTCAAAAATTGACCAAACAATTTCAAAATGAAGCTAAGATATCGAGATTTCAAATGTAATAAATTTCAAGTCAAAATTCCAACAAACTTGTTCCTAGTTGAACATTTAATTTTAAATAGAGACACTGAAAATAGAGTATTTTCAGCGCTATACTAAACTAATGAAAATTACACTAATTTTTTTTCTCTTTTTCTAGAATAGAACAAAAACACACAAAATCACTAAGAAAAACATAAAACATAAATTTTTATGATTTTTACAAAATTTTTCAAAAAACAATAGAAATGTAAATTAAGTACTAAACAACCCTAAATCAAACCTAAACACATTGTCCAGCAACGGTGCCAAATTTTGATATGGTTGTGTTGCTTAACCCTCAAAAAACCATAATGTAATATAGAGCCAACCCTAGGTCTTCTCCCAAGGAATGGTTTCAAGATTAACAAAACATTACATAATGTAATAAGTCACCCAAAGAGTTGGAATTTAGTTACCTAATTATCTAAACTAATTACCTAATGTGTAAGTAATTGAAATGCTAATTAAAGTGAGTGAAATGAACTTCCCTTTTCACAATAATAGAAATCTAGAGAGTTGTTGATTTTAGACTCATTATCTTCTCATGATTGGGCTAAGTTAAGCTTCGTTTTCCTCTTGACTAAAGCTATCATGACTTAAGAAAATTATCCTAAGCTAATTAACCTAATTAGCTAACTTTCCTAAGTCTTAGATAAAAGTCCCTAGTTTAATTAACCAATTGGTGAATAAATTAATCAAGTGAATCACTTAGAATTCTTCCCTAAGAGCCACAGCCAAACCAAGGAGTTAAGTAACCACAAGATTATGTCAAGCTACTCAACAACTCAACATCAACATCACAGATTATGCAACATTAACACAAGTAATTCACTAAATTAAAAACAAAAAATTATGTGCTAAACACTTAGTGGTTGAAACACCATGGCTATCCCAAGAAGGAATTTAAATGAACAATCCTCTCTCTTTACATCAACATCAAATTCAAGTTAGAACTTATAAGATAAGATGATTAAACCCTAGATAAGGAATCTAACCATCTAATAAAAAGAGAAGAGGATAGAAAATAAAAGAACTTAGCCAATTTGAAGCTCAAGACTCATCCTTTATCTTCATCTCTCTAGGCTTTCACAAAAAAACTTAGCCAATCTCCATCATCTTCAATAACCATAAAACTTGCTTATGAAGGCCAAACTCCATGGCTCTTGAATGATGGAAATGAGCTTCAATCCTTGTGAAAGTGGGAGGGGTGGGATGAAATTGAAAAAGGAGAAGAATGGTGTGAGTTTTGCAAAGATTTGGAGGCTGAAAATGGAAGATATGGTGCTAGAACATGAAGAACAAAAGAGAGAAGATGAAGAACACTATGAACAAGTGAGAGAAAATGAAGGAGATGAAATGAAATAGATGGAATATGAATTTGGGGTGTAAATGGTGTGCTCCTAGTATTTCTCTTCATCTAATATTTATCTTTGACCTCATGGAGTGTTGACTTTACTTGCCTAATTAATGCACAAGTCACATGCCACTTATGTCACATAAATTTCATAATTCCATTAAATAACATGTGATATAGTAAAATATAATTAATGTATAGAATTAAATTCATAATTAGAAGAGAGAAATTTATTAAAATAACTAAGTTATAGGTTGTACAAAATTATATAAAAATTTCCACATAAAGAAAAACTGAAAATTAGGTCAAAATAAGATATTTAAGAAAGTATTGACTTTTTATTTAATTACTCCCAACTAAAATGAATTTCAAAAATTTAATTTGACCACTCATCAACTAGACGTAAAATGTACTTTTTCAATTTTTCTTCTACATTTTCTTTAAATTTTTTTTTAGACTAAAATATCCTTAGTGCATTAAACCTAAAACACTTAGGCAATTTTCCAAATTTAATGCAATGACTGCACTTTAAGATGATAAAACATTAATAAAAGGGTCATAATTGTTAAATAAAAGTGTTTAACAAATGTGTTCTATCACCCAGCTTACTGCTCTATCCTGTAAAATGTAACCATAGAGGTGAGATAAAAATTTCAGTAACAGAATAACTCACTACTGTCGACTATCTCATGCAATTATATGAAAGTATAACAAATGTATATTTAAACATAACATATCTCATATATTCACTTCAAATTTCATTTATATAACCATTTCACTTCTTTCACCACCATATTCACCACTTTACGGGTGAACTCCCACCCCTATGATCATACTTTTCAAACCAATTATAGGTTCCCAATCACCACCAATCTCATATATATACACATATACATTTCTATATCAAATTACACAATTTCATTTACTTGTTTAATCAAAGTTCCTTTTCATGCAATAAATATACAATGTTACAAAACATACTCAGTTTAAAACAATTTCATGTATTGCATAGCATATTCACATACAATTACATTAAATAATCAAATAGAGAAACTTATTCGATTACCTCAACCCTTATGTTATTAGAAAGGTTACCCGTGGATTTCAATTACCATTGTAGCCAGTCATAAGCTTCCTTTTTCACTCTACTCACAAGATATGCCAATCTACAAACAATTGGCATTATTATTCAATTGGTTCAAATTAATCAAAAGCACTAAATTGCTACCTAAGGCTATATCTAGCCATTTATTCCTTTCCATTTAACCATTTTAGGTTCATTAGCACTCAACTACCATCTTATATCACCTTTAATGATCTTATTTTAGCTAAACACAATTTCCACCCTAAATTTTGATTGAATTAGGGCTAAATTGAGCCTACAAGTTTAAAGCTCTACTATTCAGCTCTAAACCAGTAGCAAAGCTCTAATTTAACTCTTGAGAACCTTTTTATTACTATTTGGTAAGAAACAAGACCCTAAAATTTCATCAATTTAATCTTTCTATAACTCATACCAAGAGAAATTGTGGTAGAATGGAAGGTAAGGGTTATATGTAGCTTACCTGATAAGTTAATTATTAGAAGTGCCTTCCAATGCTTTAAAAATACTTGCCCTAGTAGTAAAGCCTTTCTCCTCTTCTCCCTTTCATGTTTTCTTATTTTCTCCTTCTAAAATTCATAAAATTTCATGACCGATTGAGTCAATTTCTAGTTTATATACCACAGTGTATGCAGCTTGGGCTGCGACTCGTGGTACAATGAGGAGAGTCCTCACCACGTGCACTTGCTTTAACCTATTTGCCCATTCAACATCCAAAAGACACAAACCAATAACTAATCATCTAAATCTCTAATCCTTTTCTAATTACCACTTTACTCTTAATTAATAACTAATCACAAGATTAAGAAATTAGGATGTTACATATGTGAATAGTTCTATGTGTGCTTGTTAAGTGGGGAAACAATAATTATATAATTCTAACAAAAATACAATAAATATTGTATTGCATGAAAAACAACCATCCTGATCTCCTTTCATTAACCTCAAGCCAAGCCCTCACTTGATGCTTGATTACCGGACCAAAGGTAAATTAGTCCGAGCCCTTACAAACCACCTATTGGGCCTTTAATGGGAGTGTACCACGTGGCACAAAAATAATGTTAAGGTAGGCTGGCAGCCAAAAGGAGGTGAATTGGGTGACACTTGAAAACTTTTGAAAACTTGAAAAGAGTGAAGAATTGAAGTGTAAAGGAAGAAGATGAAACACACAAGATTTATACTGGTTCAGCCACAAACTTGGCCTAGTCTACTCCTCAAGATCACACCTAAGATTTTTAACTAAATTCAAAAGCTTCAATGGGAGCTTACCACCACAGTACAACTCTCAAAACTAAACTTGTATTAATTCACTTAACGAACCTTACTACAATCCAACAAATTGTTACAAATACTTGAAAAATACCTTTTCAAGAATACTGATAAAAGAAGTAAACTTTAGTAGAAAACTTTCTTAAAGAGTAGATGAGATGACAAATGAAAGCTTATAAAATTTTGAGAGCTTTTTACAATTCTTTTTAAGAATAATGGATGAATGCAAGATGTAAAAGCACAATTTAAAATATCTTTAAATGCACAAATGATGATAAGTTTGCTCAAGGATCATTTTTCTTTGTTCTTGTTCAAAATGAATCACTTATATAGTTTTTGGACGTTAATAGACTGTTTGAACAGTGATTCTATTCGTTGGTGCATTTTCTTGTGAGTAACTAGTATAATCACGCGTGAATTTGCACTAAAATTATTCTAAAAAATTGTATGTGATAAATCACGCATGAACACCTTGACCTCTAATGTGTAGTTTTACACTTCTGAATAAGCATTCAGTTCTGTGTGCTAAAATGGGTATGGTACCATATTGCTCTCATGTGTGGTTTTGCACGTATGAATATACATTTAGTTCTATGTGCTAAAACCTGTGTGGTACCTCTTTCCTCTCTCATGTGGTTTTGCACTTATGAATATACTCACACATCAGAGTGCTAAAACTTGTGAGTGCATCATTAGCTCTTATGTGTGGTTTTGCATATAAGAAACTATCATTAGTTGTATGTGACAAATCATACATGGAACCTCTTTTCTCTCATGCGTGAAATGGATGGCAGAAAGCCAAAGCCATTCTATGTGATCAAAACTCATGTGGAACCAGAAATTGTAAGTACCAAAGCACAAACTCATCTGATGCATTTTCACACGTGGAACTACACATGACTTAAGCAAGATTTTATATGATCAAGAGATATAGATTTGCGAATCAATGATCATATATGTGAATAATTTTATCTTAGCTTGAGATGACTTAATACACAACAAAGCAAAATATAATTGTGCAACAAGTGACAAATCATACTTGACTACTATCAGTCTCACACGTGGTTTTGCACTTTGACATAAAGCAATGAAGTATAGTTGCCAAAACTTGCATGGACAACAAAGGCTTTCACACGTGGTTATGTATGCAAAATCAAAGCTTAAGGGATCACATAAAACAAGCGTTCAATCATGCATGAATCACTTTTTCACACTTAAGAAATGATATCTTTCTTTTATATATGATCTAGAAATGATATCTTATGTCAATGTGCTTGGTTCTTGAGTGTTGAATAGGATTCTTGGCTAAGTTGATAGTACTGGTGTTATCATATCTAATTAGAATTTCCTTGAGATGAACTCTTAAATCTTCCAATTGCTATTTTAACTATAAAATTTGTGTACAACAGCTTCCAACTATAAAGTATTCAGCTTCACATGATATTAATGAGCCACCAAAGAACTGACAAGCTCCACTTATGCTCTTCCTATTTATCTTGTATCCTTCATGATGAGCATCTGAGTAAGTGATCAATTTAGGCTTTTCTCCTTTTGGAAACTAAAGTCCTAGTTGTGAGTTCCATTCAAATACATGAAGATTCTTTTCATAGCCTTTAGATGAGCTTGTCTTAGATCATATTGAAGTCTTGCACATATAGAGACATTGAACATGATATCAGGTCTACTGGTAGTTAAGTAGAACAACAATCCAATCATTTGCCTAAATTTTAATTAATCCTCCTTCTTTCCTTTTTCGTCCTTGTCCATCTTAATTGATGCACTTATAGGTATGTTGCTTGGATTTAAATTTTTGAATCCAAACTTTTTCAGCAGTTCATAAGTGTACTTGGTTTAGCTTATAAAGATCCCATCCTTCATTTTCTTGATTTACAATCCGAGAAAGAAGTTCAGCTCTCCCATCATGGACATCTTGAATTCACCTTACATAATCTTAGCAAATTTCTCATAAAGAATCTCATAGTAGCTCTAAAAATAATATCATCAACATAAATCTAAACTACAAAGATACTACTACCTTTAGTTTGATAAAATAGTGTTTTATCTACCATTCCTCTTTTGAAATTACTATTTACTAGAAAGGTACTTAATCTGTCATACCAAGCTCTTAATGCTTGCTTTAGTCCATATCATGCTTTCTTCAATTTGTAGACATGATTTGGCATTGATGGATCCTCAAATCCTAGAGGTTTCTCTATAGAAACTTCTTCATTGATTAGTCCATTTAAAAATACACTTTTAACATCCGTTTGATAAAGTTTGAAATCTTTAATGCAAGTAAAAGTAAGTAAAAGTCTAATAGCCTTAAGTCTATCAATAGTAACAAAGGTTTTATCATAATCAATACTTTCTTCTTGATTATAACTTTTAGCTACTAGCCTGGCCTTATTCCTTGCCACAATACTAGTTTCATCAAGTTTGTTCCTAAAGACCTATTTTGTCCTAATTACAGGATGATCACTTAGTCTTAGTACTAAGTCCAAAACCTGACTTCTCTCAAACTAGTTTAACTCTTCTTGTATTACTACAAGCCAATATTCATCAAATAAGGCTTATTTGATGTTAGAAGGTTCAATATTAGAAAGAAATGCACTGAAATAGCATTCTTCTCTAAGTAAACCTCTTGTTCTAACTTTATCACTAACTTCTCCAATGACTTGATCAATAGGATGTGACTTACTATAACTCCAACCTTTTGGAAGATCATTTGTCTTTCCATTTTAATCATTAGCCATGGTATCATTATTAGTTTGATTCTCTTCCTTTTCTTTCAATAAAAGATCATCAAGAGGAAGATTCACAGTTTCTTCTTCCTTATTCTCATCTGATAAGGATTCATCAAATCTAACATGAATTGACTCTTCAACAAATAAAGTTCTTTTATTAAAGACTCTAAATGCTTTGCTTCTATTGAAATAACTAAGAAATATAGCTTTATCACTTTTAGAATCAAAGTTATCTAGATTATCTTTACCATTGTTGAGTACAAAACACTTACAACTAAATACATGCAAATGAGAGATGTTAGACTTTCTTCCCTTACAGAGCTCATATGGAGTTTTGTTTAAAATAGGTCGAATGTGTGCTTTATTTGTGATGTAGCATGTTGTACTCATGACATCTGCCCATAAATACTTAAGAAGTTTCTTCTTATTCAACATTATCCTTACCATTTCCTTTAAGGTTCTATTCTTTCTCTTTACAACTCCATTTTGTTGAGGTGTTCTAAGAGTTGAGAATTTATGACTAATTCCCTGTTCTTCACAAAACTCAATGAAGTTGAAATTGCCAAACTCTGCCATGGTCACTTCTTATCTTTATAATTTTTAAACCTTTTTCATTTTGTACTTTGGCTATAAATATCACAAAATAATCCAAGGTTTGATCCTTGTGAGACATGAAGATAGTCCTTGTGAACCCAGAATAACCATCAATTATGATAAAGGTGTAAATATTACCCCTTAGACTTTTTACCCTTGAAGGATTAATTAGATCAATATGAAGCAAATTAAGAGGCCATGATGTGGATGCTACATTCTTGCTTTAAATTGTAGTCTCAGTTTGTTTGCCTTCCATACAAGTATCACGTAGCTTGTTAGCTTTGAATTTTATCTTTGGCAGCCCAATGAAAAGATCTTTCTTTACAAACTTGTCTAATTACTTTATGTTGACATGAGCTAATCTCTTATACCACAGCTAGTTCTCATCATTCACAAAGATAAGACATTTTATGTTTACGTGCATCATCATAGAGATTGATTGAATATACATTTTGACCTCTCTTTCTTTCTAGGATGGTTTTTCCTATTTGTTCATCTCTCACAATGCAACACACAGCATTAAAAATAACCTCATAACCCTTGTCATATAATTGAATTATGCTTAAGAGGTTATGTCCTTATCAATATAAGGAGAGTTGGATGAATTCTTACCAACCTTACCTATACCAAGAAATCTTTCCCTTCATTTTTTCCAAAGGTGAAAGTTCCACCATCTTTAGTTTCTACCACGTATAGGAACATGAAGCAATCACCAATCATGTGCTTGGAGCAACTATTATCTAGATACCATTTTTTATTTGTGACTCTCCTTGATACCTACACAAATGTCATGTTTTCTTAGGTACCCAAATCTATTTAGGTCCTGGTGGGTTAGTAGGCCCCTTTGGAACCAACTTCATATATTCACTCAACCCTTACTTTTTATGGATACATGACTTAGTCATATGCCCTTTCTTGTTACAGGAGGAATAAGTGAATTTGGGTGAGTTGATCATAGTGGCACAAATAAATAAGTTCTTGTAATACTCTTATTTCTTAATCAGTTTATAGCCTATGTCAACTTTGTTAAAAGCACTTCTTTGTTGACTCAAAATTTTATTTAAGTTATCTCTACCCTTAACAAATTTCGCAAGATTATTTTTCAAATCTTCCTTTTTTGAAATATAAAGAGGACAATCAGCACACAAAGTTTCTTTTTCTAAAACAATAACATTTTTTTTAAAGCATCATTTCCATATTTGAGAAACAAGTTTTTCTTTTCAAAAATAGCAAGTTTCTTTTTAACTGGTAAAAGATTTTTCATAAGAAGAAAAGACTAATTATGTAATTCTTCAAAAGTAATTTTTAACTCTTCAAATGTAAAATCAAATTCAAAGTCAAAATATGAATCAATTACCTAATCGGAATGACTTTTAGCTATCAAACACAGGTTTACTTCTTCTGCTTATATGAACTCTGTAACATCCAAAAACTTCAAGTGTAGAAAAATTAACTAATTAAGGGATAAATTAATTAAAAAAGATGATTAATTTATTTAATTATGTTTTCGGGTTGCTAATTTGCTTTTTGGGTCATATTTGGCTCTAAATTGAGTTATGATGCAAGTCAGATCAAGTCGGGAGGCATTGGGGGGACATTTTGCTCACTACATTATGAACCACAACTTGTGTTGCATGCACTATAGTGCATGGCACAGTAGGTAACTTAAATTTTCAAAAATCATCAAAAAATGACAATTTTTGTGGTAGGAAACCTAAAACACAAAGAGGCAAGCTTTGAGCACTACTAGAGCATCATTTTGGGAGGATTTTGAAGATCAATTGAGCCTTCAAACTCTTAAGTAAGCTTTCTACCTTTCTCCTCTACCTTTTCATCTCATTTTCCATGGGATTTGAAAGTGGGAGAATTTGCTCTGAATGAATTAAGCTATGAGTCTATGTTTTAAATGTTTCTATTGACTCTAAAGGTTTGATTTTAGTTTATTAACCTTGGATATATGGTAATACAAAGCCACTTTGTTGTTTGGTGAAAGTTGGATCAAGCCCTAACTTGATCATGGGGTTTTGAAGTGTGATAAGTTGAGATATTAAGTATTATGATGTGATAGAGTTAGAGGGAGGCTTGAAGGAATTGTGTGAAAAAATTGTAATCTTAACAAGCCTCTTTGTTGAGAATATGAGTGAGAAGTAGGAGAATTGGAATGTTATTAGTAGCTAATAGTGCTTGTGTTAATTGAAAATTAACATATAGTACTTGTTGATGTAGATTGTGGTACGGGAAGATTTGCCATGACACAAGAAGAGATTTAGTACCACAGGTAACCCTTTTAGTAATAAAAGGGTTGAGGTAAGTAGATAATTTGCATTATTTATTACCTTATATAAGCTATTCTAAAGTTGTTCTTGCATGATTTGTTATTTATATATGTGTGAATTTTGTAAAAGTTAAATATTTTAGAAAATGAGTGGAGTATTGATTTGTAAAATGTCAAGTTTTTGAAGTAAGTAGTAATATTCATCATATTGATTTAGAAAGTAGTTTATGCATGGCCAAGTGGAGATTTGTAGTGAAATGTGGCATATTAGAGGGTGGGAGGTCATCCTAATGGAATTAGTGATGATTAAATTCATATGGCACTACTGGCACCTTGGGACGCCAGGTGCAATACTTACTCTTCTTAGTGCCCGAAAATGGGTGCAGTGTTAGATACTTACTCTCCTTAGTACCCAAAAGGGTGTGGAGTTAGACAATATGCTCCTTAGCATCCGTAGGATGCAGTGTTGGAGTAAAAACACCCCAATTACTTGTAATAAGGGGAACCAGTAGTTCAAAATTAGTTTAGGACACCTTGGCTAGGTAGTCCTACCATGGATAGTGAGCTTGGGGACCATACATGTGGTTTGGTTCTATGAAATAGCCTACCAGTTTGGTCGGTTAGGGATCATGCATTAACTTGTGGTGATTTTATATAGTGTATTTATTTTACTTGATTTAAGGCTTGTTTATAACTTAGCATGTTAATCAATAATATAGATTATCTTACTTACTGATATTTTTATCTCACCCCGTGGTTATCATTTTACAAGTTCTGCCACTGAGACTGAGCAAGGCAAGGAATCGGGCAAGGGCTAGCATACTTACTACATTCTCATTATAATGCCTGATTTTATTTTGAGTCATGTACATAAACTTATATAGATGATATTATATGTTACCAACTAGGAATGCATATTATTTTAATTGGTTGCACTTGTTTCATACTATGTTATTTTATATTTTAGCCTAATATTGTATTATGTGAATATGTGGCAATTTTTTTGGTAAGGGGCTAAAAAACTAATGCAAGTAAAAGGAATGTTTTATCTATGTGGTGACAATATATATGTAGTGTATTATGTGGTAATAGAGGCCAAATAGTATATATGGTGTTACTTTTGTATTTTGGCCATATTAGGTGAAATGGGCATTAAGTGGCGAAATTTTGTGTTGGTATGCTTTTATGTGTTTAAATGCTCAATCAAGTGTATTTTAGTCCATTGGACTTGGTTCAAGCCTCAAAATGAGTTAATAGTATAAGTTTTGAGTCTTGGATACTTGGATGCTTGAAAATCACTTTAAAAATTGACTTTTACATCTGAGTATCTAAAATTCTCATATAGTGTCAAATCATAATGAAATTATACCATTAGTTAGCTTATTGAACAAGCTTCACATAGGCACTTGAATCACTCTAATCGAATATCAGATGCAAAAATAGAGTGCGTTTGAAATTTGTCTAGAAAAGCTATCATGACAGCATTACTGTCATGGACACGTGCACCGCGACACATGGTACAGCATGCAAACTTGCCTTTGTATGTCACAAGCCATGGTGTATGAACAAAAATACTCAAAAATGGCATTTTTAGCCCTATTTTGAAGTGTTTTGCTTCCCAAAACTTTTCCATGCTTCCAATACCTTTATAAATCATTAAGTTTGAGCTCAAACTACAAATTTGAAGGGTTTTTATGGGATCCCAAATATTCCAAAATTATTTCTAAATGATTATTAGTTTTATCCCTTATTTATATAATGTGAGCTTAGGAGCAATCCTTGCTCCTAATTATGATTGTTTGTTGTCATTTTATGCTGAATTTGGTAATGTTAAGGTGGACATTACATTTTGGTATCAATTTCTCAGGTTTCAAGGTATAGTTGTAATGATGTCTCTATTGCATTCATTTTCATTAGTTGGCAACTTTATATATACAACTCTTTCCCTTTGTCTCATTTCCTTTATTTTCCCACTAATTCCCCTTCTCTATTTATTTTTTTTTCCTTAGGAGGGGAGAAAATGATTAAAAGATGCACTCAAAATGCCAGTAATCCACCCGACAATTTACTAGAGAATAATGGGCATATACTAGAGGTACAGCCAGAGATACAAGTGGTATAGTAACAAAGGCCTCAAGGTAATGATGCAATTCTAGAAGAATTGCAGGATATGATAAGGAATATTCAGAGAACTATTCAAGACCACGATGCTTTGCTCCATGATAGAGGTCATGAAAAGGAACAAAGGAGACTAGAGGAAGCTCATAAGAGTAGATTGGAACCATCTCACGATTCCACCGATAGTAGACCTGGATTGTCTGGGACTATAGTAGATGGAGATGCTCTGGGGATGGCTATTGATCGAGCATGGAGGACTTTCTCTCGATTTAACCCTCTAACCTTTAATGGAACTATGAAGGAAGGAAAAGTGAAGAAATGGATAGAAAGAGTTGAAACCATCTTTAAGGTGGTACTGTGCTCTACAAAATAGAAGGTGATTATAACCACAGTGTATCTGGTTGAGGATGCTAAACACTGGTGGAATTCTACAAGACCAGTGGATGGACGTCAGCTAACTTGGGAACAATTCAAGGAAATATTCTTTGATCATCATTATCCTCCAGCATTCAGAGATGAGAAGGAGGCTGAGTTCCATGCATTTCAGCAAGGAGATCTTGATGAGGAAGCATTTATTCAGAAGTTTAATCAGTTATCAAAGTTTTCTACTTATCTGAATGAGACAAATGATAGTGAGTGGAAGGCCAAGAGGCTTTTGGAAAAGATGAGGCCTGAATATAGACAGTAGATTACTGATAGAAAATTAGTTGCTTATCCTCAAAATTAAATTAAAGCTAACCCTAATGCAAGATAGGGCCAACCCTAGGTCATCTTCCAAGGAATGGTCTTAAGTCTAATTGAAAGTTATCTAGTGAAATAAATCAATTAAAGTTTGTAAGAATTTAGCTACCTAGCTAATTATCTAAACCAATTACCTAATGCATAAATAATTAAAATGCTAGTAAAAGTGAGTGAAATGAACTTCCCTTTTCACAATAATGGAACCCTAGAGATTAGTTGATTTTGGACTGATTATCTTCTTATGATTAGGCTAAATTTAGCTTCCCTTTCCTCTTGACTGAAGCTGTCATGACTTAAGAAAATTATCCTAAACCAATTAACCTAATTAGCTAACTTCCCTAGGTCTTAGATTAAAGTCCCTATTTCAATTAATCAATTGGTGAAGAAATTAGCCAAGTGATTCACTCAAAATCTCGTCTCAACAGCCACAGTCAAAACAACAATGTGAGTAACCACAAGATTATGTCAAGCTACTCAACAACACAAGCATTAACACCACAAGATTATGCAATATTAACACAAGTAATTCACTAATTGAAAAACACAAGATTATGTGCCAAACAAGGAGTGGCAAAATTTAGTCATGGCTGTCCAAGGAAGAAATTAAATGAAACAATCCTCTCTCTTTACATCAACATCAAATTCAAATTAGAATTTACAAGCTAAGATGATTAAACCCTAGATTAAGGAATCTAACCATCTAGTAAAAAGAGAAGAGGATAGGAAACAAAAGAACTTAGTCAATTTGAAGCTCAAGACTCATCCTCCATCTTCATCTCTCTAGGATTTCACAAAGAAACTTAGCCAATCTTCATCTTCAAGAACCCTAGTGATTGCTTGTGAAGGCCAAACTCTATAGCTCTTGAATGATAGAAATGAGCTTCAATCCTTATGAAAATGGAAGGGATGGAACGAAAATGAAGAGAGGAGAAGAATGGTATGAGTTTTGTGGAGGTTTGGTGGCTGAAAATGGAGGTTAGGGTGCTGGAAAATGAAGAACAAAAGAGAGAAAATGAAGAACACTATGAACAAGAGAGAGAAAATGTGGAAGATGAATGAGATAAGTGTTGGATCCAAAAATGAGGTGTATGGATGTGCTCCTAAGTGTTTCCCATCAGCTGAATACTTAATTAAAAAATGGGAAAAGAAAATAAAAAGAAAATGGGAGCTTTGTCACACTTGCAATATGGCACCCTCCTATTTGTTTGTAGATGATTCCAATGTATGCTTAATTTCTCATGTGTCATCCAAATCATTTAAGCTGATTTAATCCCTCAAAATAATCATAATTCACGTGCAAATGATCAGCCATTAACCTCAAGGAGTGTTGACCTCAATTGCCCAATTGATGCACAAGTCACATGCCACCTATGTCACATAAATCACATAATTCAATTAAATAGCATATGATATAAAAAAATCTAATTAATGTCCAAAAATAAATTCATAATTAGAAGGGAGAATTAATTAAAATAACCAATTTTTAGCTACAAAAAATTTTATAAAAATTTTCACACAAAGGTAAACTGAAAAATAGGTCAAACTAAGACTTTAAGAAATTGTTGATTTTTTATTTAATTACTCCTAAACTAAAATAAATTTTAAAAATCTAATTTCACCACTCATCAACTGGACATAAAATTCACTTTGTCAATTTTTCTTGTACATTTTCTCAAAAGTTCATTTTTTGGACTAAAATGCCCCTAGTGCACTAAACCTAGAAACTTAGGCAAAATTCCAAATCTAATGCAATGTGTGCACTTGAAGGTGATAAATTATTAGTAAAAGGGTCCTAATTGATAAATAAAAGTGGGTAACAAATGTGTTCTATCAATTACTCTACTAGGAGAAATGACATATGCTGACATATTTAATCGGCTCCGAATTGTAGCAAGAAAGGGTCAGAAAGTAGAAGCAAAAAGGAGACGGGATAGTCATGGGAGGTTCTCGTCCTCCTTAGGCCCCTTTAGAGGAGTCTCCAAGAAGACTGGTTATGGCCCGAGTAGTTCTAGAGTATCAGGCAAGAAGAATTTTATCAGAGGATCGTAAAGTCGAGGAACATTTTAAAGGGGTAGATTTAGAAGTCATGGTACTCCACAACTATCTTGATAGGCTTCTAATATGCCTGCCCCAACCTTGAGTACAGCTCGATCACCACCATACACTAAGTGTGGGCGGTCACATCCTAGGAGGTGCTGGGTATGTTTTAAATGTGAGAAACCCAGCCATCTGGCAAGACAATGCCCTAAGGGAAGAGTGGAGATAGTAGAGCAGAGAACTACTATTCTAGGACAAGTTTACACACTATCTGAGGAAGAGACAAGAGCATCGCCGAATTGATAAAAGGTATTATTTCTATTTGCGAGCAGAAAATTGAAGCATTGTTTGATTCTGGTGCTACATATTCATTTATTTCATATGAATGTGTAGAGAGGTTAGGACTTCCTTTGCATGAATTGCCTTATGTGATTAAAGTGTCTATGCCATCTGGATCATCCAATATGACTAGTAAAGCATGTTTGAATGTAAAAGTGAGGTTTGAAAATCATTCAACCACTCTTAATTTGATTCAGATTCCTATGAAGGGTTTGGACGTGATTATCAGTATGGACTAGTTGATGGCAAATAATACCACTTTAGACTGTGCTAGAAAGACAGTTTTATTACTGGTACATACTACACCGGCTAATAATCCTAGCAAGTTTAAGTTTTTATCAGTGGTACAAGCAGAGTAACTAATACAATAAGGATGTATGGCTTATATGGTTTTCTTCTTAGTGCATGGGGTCTACGATGGAAGTATTTATAAGATTGGGGAAGTGAATGAATTTCCTAAGGTATTTACAAATGATATGTCCGGTTTGCCTCCAGAAAGGGAAGTGGAATTCCCGATAGACCTATTGCCAGGAATTGAACCAATCACAAAGGCACCATGTCGGATGTCACCAACTGAGTTAACTGAGTTGAAGAAGTAGAAAGAGGAGTTACTTGAAAAGGGGTTTATAAGACCGAGTGTGTCTCTTTGGGGATCACCTATGCTGTTTGTTAAGAAGAAAGATGGTAGCTTATGGCTATGTATTGATTATAGATAGTTGAATAAGGTGATGATGAAAAACAAATATCCTTTACCAAGGATTGATGATTTGTTAGATCAATTGGTGGGAGCTTTAGTTTTCTCAAAAATTGACCTGAGGTCAAAATACAATCAATTGAGAGTGTGCTTGGAGAATGTGACTTTCCATACTAGATATGGGCATTATGAGTTCCTGGTAATGCCATTTGGGTTAACAAATGCACTTGCAGTTTTCATGGACTACATAAACTGTATATTTAGGCCTTACTTGGATAAGTTTGTCATGGTATTCATTGATGATATTCTGATATATTCTGAAGATGAGGAGCAGCATGCAAAGCATTTGAGAATTGTGCTACAAATTTTAAAGGACAATAAGCTCTATGCCAAGCTTAACAAGTATTAGTTTTGGCTAAGGAAGGTCTGATTTCTATGACATGTTGTGTCAGCAGAAGGGATTATGGTAGATCCATATAAAGTAGATGTTGTGTTGAAAAGGGAGAGACCTTGGTCTGTGATTGATACAGAGTTTTCTAGGATTAGTTGGATATTATTGCAGATTTATCCAGGGTTTCTTTCAGATAGCTTTATCATTGACTAGGTTGAGTCGAAAAGATCAGCCGCTCATTTGGGATGACAAGTGTGAGATTGCATTTCAAAAGTTGAAAGAGAAACTAACTACGGCACTAGTATTAATTATTCCTAATCCATGATTGCCATATAAAGTATATACAAATGCATCTCTAAAGGGTTTGGGATGTGTGTTGATGCAAGATGCTGGGTAGTGGCTTATGCTTCTAAACAGCTCAGGCCGCATGAAGAGAATAACTCGACCCATGACTTAGAGCTTTTTGTAGTTGCATTTGCACTAAAGATTTATTGCCATTATTTGTATGGAGTAGTGTTTAGTATTTTCAATGACCACAAGAGCCTGAAATATTTAGTGGATAAGAAGGAACTTAATATGAGGCAGAGAAGGTGGATGGAGTTCTTAAAGGACTATAGCTTTGAATTTAAATACCATCTGGGGAAAGCAAATGTGGTTGTAAATACCTTAAGTCAAAAGTCATTACATATCGCTTGTCTAATAGTGCAAGAGCATAAATTGATAGAATCTTACTTGGATATCCACCATGACTTACCAGAATTAACTTTGTATAGTTTACATTCCACAGAGATTACCAATGAGTTTTAGAGATAGTTAAGGATAGCACAGCTTGAGGATGAGTATCTGTTGAAAATTTGAGAAGATGTGGAGGAAAGGCGAACCACATATTTTAGTTTTAGTGATGATGGATTTGTTGTGTATTGAAATCGAGTTTATGTACTAGATGAGGGTGATTTGAGAAAGAAAATCTTGAATGAGGTACATAAGAGTAGATATACAATTCACCCTAAAGAAACTAAGATATACTAGGATATGAAGTAATATTGGTGGTGGCTTGGAATGAAAATAGATATCATAGATTTTTTATCTTGTATTTAATTTGTCAAAAGGTTAAAATCAAGCATTAGAGACTAGCAAGAACTTTACAACCACAAGAGATACCAAAGTAAAAGTAGGATAGTATATCTATGGATTTCATTTCAGGATTACCAAGAACCCAATCCAGTCATGATTCTATCTGGGTGATTGTAGATGGATTGACAAAGTCAGCCTATTTCTTGATAGTATGAATAAGTGATTTGTTGGAGAAGTTGGCAAAGATATACATTCGGGGAGTTATGAGATTGTATGGGTGCCAAAGGACATTGACTTTGATTATGATTCGAGGTTTACCTCAAACTTTTGGAAAGCGTTGCAGAGAGTAATGGGTACTGAATTAAGATTTAGCATAGCATATCATCCACAAACTGATGGACAGACAGAAAGGACTATACAGACTCTAGAGGACATGTTGAGAGCTTGTGCCTTGGAACTGAGAGGCAATTGGGATAGCCATCTTCCTTTAGTTGAGTTTGCCTTCGATAATAATTTTCACTCCAATATAGGGATGGCTCCCTGTGAGGCACTATATGGAAGGAAATGTCAATCTCCTCTTTGTTGGGTTGAATTGAGTGAGAGAAGCATTATGGGTCTAGATATTACTGATCAAATGATACAAAAGATTCAAATGATAAGGAAGAAACTTCTAACTGTTCAGAGTAGGCAAAAAAGTTATGTAGATAAACGGCGAAGGCTGTTGGAGTTTATAGTTGGTAACCATGTTTTTCTAAGAGTTTTGCCTATGACAGGAATCGAGAGGTTAATCAAAGCAAAGAAATTATCTCCTCGATTCATGGGTCCATTCGAGATCCTCAGGAAAGTTGGGCCGGCTACCTACCAAATAGCCTTGCCACCACAATTATTTGGGATTCATGATTTTTTTATGTTTCTCAATTGAAGAAATATCAACTTGCTCTATCTCATATGATTGAACTCGAAGAGGTAAAGCTGCAAGAGAATATGACTTATCAAGCAGAGCCAGAACGAATAGTAAATATTAAAGATAAGCAATTACAGAACACGACTATTCGACTGGTTAAGGTGGTATAGAAAGGAATGGCTCTTGGTGATGCTGCTTGGGAGACAAAGGACAAAATGAAGCAGTAATATCCCTATCTATTTCCTTAGGTATGTATTATTGTTGTTGTTAAATTTTAAGGGCAAAATTCCTTTAAAGGAGGGGAGAACTGTAACATCCAAAAACTTTAAATCTAGAAAAATTGACTAATTAAGAGATAAATTAGTTAAAAAAAGATCATTAATTTATTTAATTATGTTTTTGGGTTGCTAATTTACTTTTTGGGCCATATTTGGCTTTAAATTAAGTTAGGATGGAAATCAGATCAAGTTGGGAGGCATCAGGGGGAGGAAAATTGACATTTTTTGTGAGCCGTGGCTTATGTGACGTGTGTTGTAGCGCAAGGCATAGCAGGCAACTTAAATTTTCAAAAATCATCAGAAAATGACAGTTTTTATGGTAGGAAACCTAGAACACGAAGGGGAAAGCTTAAGGCTCTGCTATGGCATCATTTTGTGAGGATTTTGAAGATAAATTGAGCCTTTAAACTCTTGAGTAAGTTTCTTACCTTTCTCCTCTACCTTTTCACCTCATTTTCCATGGGATTTGAAATTGGGAGAATTTGCTCTGAACAGATTAAGTTATGAGTCAATGTTTTGAAGGTTTCCATTGACCCTAAAGGTTTGATTTAAGTTTATTAATCTTGAATATGTGGTAATATGAAGCCACTTTGTTGTTTGGTGAAAGTTGGATTAAGCCCTAACTTGATCGTAGGGTTTTGAAGTGTGATAAGTTGAGATATTAAGTGTTATGATGTGATAGAGTTAGAGGGAGGCTTGAAGGGATTGTGTGAAAAAATTATAATCTTAACAAGCCTCTTTGTTGAGAATATGAGTGAGAAGTAGGAGAATTGGAATGTTATTAGTAGCTAATAGTGCTTGTGTTAATTGAAAATTAACATATAATACTTATTGATGTAGATTGTGGTGTGGGAAGATTTGCCATGACACAAGAAGAGATTTAGTGCCACAGGTAACCCTTTTAGTAACAAAAGGGTTGAGGTAAGTAGGTAATTTGCATTATTTATTACCTTGTATAAGCTATTCTAAAGTTGTTCTTGCATGATTTGTTAGTTATATACATGTGAATTTTGTAAAAGTTAACTATTTTAGAAAATGAATGGAGTATTGATATGTAAAATGTCAAGTTTTTGAAGTAAGTAGTCATATTCATCATATTGGTTTAGAAAGTAGTTTATGCATGGCCAAGTGGAGATTTGCAGTGAAATGTGGCATATTAGAGGGTGGGAGGTCATCCTAATAGAATTAGTGATGATTAAATCCATATGGCACTGTTGGCACCTTGGGACACCAGGTGCAACACTTACTCTCCTTAGTGCCTGAAAATGGGTGCAGTGTTAGATACTTACTCTCCTTAGTAGCCAAAAGCGTGCAGAGTTGGAGAATATGCTCCTTAGCATCTGTAGGATGCGGTATTGGAGTAACGACACCCCAATTACTTGTAATAGGGAGAACCAATAGTTTAAAAGTGGTTTAGGACACCTTGGCCAGGTAGTCCTACCATAGATGGTGAGCTTAGGACCATACATGTGGTTTGGTTCTGTGAAATAGCCTGCTGGTTTGGTCGGGAGTATTGGAGGATTGAATGGTTAGCGATCATACATGTAACTTGTGGTGATTTTATATGGTGTGTTTATTTTACTTGATTTAAGGCTTGTTTATAACTTGGCATGTTAATAAAAAAGGTAGATTATCTTAGTTACTGAGATTTTTATCTCACCCCGTGGTTATCATTTTACAAGTTCTACCACTGAGACTGAGCAAGGGAAGAAATCGGGCAAGGGTTAGCATACTTGCAACATTCACATTGTAAAGCTTGATTTTATTTTGAGTCATGTATATAAACTTATATAGATGATACTATATGTTGTCAACTAGGAATGCACATCATTTTGAGTGTTTGCACTTGTTTCATACTATGTTATTTTGTATTTTAGCCCAATATTGTATATAATGTGAATATGTAGCAATTTTTGTGGTAATGGGCTAAAATACTAATACAAGTGCAAGAAATATATGTGGTGACAATGTATATGAAGTGTATTATGTGGCAATAGAAGCCAAATAGTGTATATGGTGTTACTTTTGTATTTTGGCCATATTAGGTGAAATGGGCATTAAGTGGCCAAATTTTGTGTTTGGTATATTTTTGTGTGCTTGAATGCTCAACCAAGTGTATTTTGGTCTATTGGACTTGGTTCAAGCCTTAAAATGGGTTAATGGTATAAGTCTTGAGTTTTGGGTACTTGAATCCTTGAAAATTGCTTTAAAAACTAACTTTTGCATCTGAGTGTCTAAAATTCTCATACAGTGTCAGATTGTAATAAAACTTATACCATTAGTTAGCTTATCGAATAAGTTTCACGTGGGTTCTTGAATCACTTCAATTAGACATCAGTTGAGAATAAACTTGTACCATTAGTTAGCATAGCTGTCATAGACACATGCACCACGACACATTTCACGCAATTCGCGGTGCATGTTACAATGAGAAAACTTGCCTTTTTGTACCATATGTTGCAGCGCATGGACCATGAGCCATAGCGCATGGACTAAAATATTAAAAAATGACATTTTTGGCCTTGTTTTGAAGTGTTTTGCTTCCCAAAAGTTTTCCATGCTTCCAATACCTTTATAAATTATTATGTTTGAGCTTAAACTACAAACTTGAAGGGTTTTTATGGAATCCCAAATAATCCAAAATTATTTCTAAATGATTATTAGTTTTAACCCTTATATATATAATGTGAGCTTAAAAGCAATCCTTGCTCCTAATTATGATTGTTTATTGTGATTTTGTGGTGAATTTTGGTAATGTCAAGGTAGACATTACAGACTCTTCATCTTTATCACCCTAGATTGAATAGAGATAAGCTTTGAACTTCTTCTTGTCATACTTGTACATTTTTTTCTCTTGTTTTAGAGGATATACACTAGTGCAAAATAGAATTTTAATGACACATTTTTCGCCACAGTTTCTCAAAACCTGTGGCAATATATACGCAAGTGGCTTTTTCATAATTAAATTCTTATGTATTCCATTTAATTAACTATCGCCATAAATGAAATTAGTTAAAGTAAATTAATTTAATTAATTTTAAAAAATTAAATCATTTAATTTAATTAATTAGTTAAAGTAAATTATTACTCAATTGTTTATTACCTAAATATAATTAATTTTAAAAATAACTATAATAAATTAAATTAATTAAGACATAAATAAGTAAATTATTTATTTAAAAAGTTTAATTTTAATAAATTAAAATAAAATTTAGTAATTAATAATATAATTCTAATAAATTATGTTCATTAAGTATTTCTTATTTTAGGTAAATTAATTTTTCTTAAATTAATTAAATTAATTAAGTATTTTTAAAATTAATTTATCGTATTTTAGGTTAATATGTTTGAATTTCAGACACAATTAATATGTTTGAAATTCAGACATCTTCGGCAACAGGCTCCCTCACACCTGTCACTGAATGTATGTCTGAATTTCAGACATATTTAATGTTTGAAATTTAGACATCTTCGACGACAGGCGCCCTCGTGACTGTAGCTGAAGATGTCTGAATTCAGACATTAATAATGTCTGAATTCAGACATCTTCATAGCAAAGCACCACGCCTTTGTCCAGATCTCTATTTCCCTCAGCTCGTTTCCCTCAGCTGCCAATGCTACTGTCATCCCTTAGCTCGTTTCCCTCAGCTCATTTTCCCTTAACTCGTCCTCTTCTCTAGCTCCGCCGTAGCTACGCCGTCCAGTTGCCATTCCTACAGCTCACCTCCAGCTGCATTTCCCACAGCTCATCTCTCAGCCTTTCCAACCGCCGCCGCCAACTGCTATCTCTTCCGAATTTCGTCTATAAGGTTTTTTTTTTGGGTAATTTTTTAGCTACTTTTTTGTACTTAATTAATTTTAGCTTCTAATTTTTTTACTATTTTTTTATTTCCTTTTCCTACTATTTTTTTACATTTATTTGTTGGGTTAAATTTTGATTGTTACTAATTATTATTTATTACTTAATTAGTTTATTTTTTATTACAGCTCGCCTCTTGTTATTTTTAATTTTTTTTTTAATTTTTGTTCTTCAAAGAATTATACCATTGATTGTTGATTAGAGTTGATAATTATTAAAGTTTCAATTAAAATTTACTTAAATTGATCACATTGAGAGTTTGGTGCTTGAGAAATCTCAATTTATAAGTTGTTATGCTATCGATTTTTTTTTTCAAATTTTCATGATATTAATTTCTTTATGTTTAGTATAATTAATTTCTTTTTAAGTTTGTTTGTTGGAATGAATTGTGAACTCCATTATCAGAAATTATACTATTGATTATTAATTAGAGTTGATAATTATCAAAATATCAATCATGGTTTACTTAAATTGATCAAATTGAGGGTTTAGTGCTTGGGAAAATCTCAATTTACAAGTTGTTATGCTGCTGATTTTTTTTTATTTTCATGATATTAATTTCTTTATGTTTAGTATAATTAATTTCTTTTTAAGTTTGTTTGTTGGGATGAATAGTGAACCCCATTATCATAAATTATAATATTGATTATTGATTAGAGTTGATAATTATCAAAATATCAATCGTGGTTTACTTAAATTTATCAAATTGAGGGTTTAGTGCCCGAGAAAATCTCAATTTACAAGTTGTTATGCTGCAAATTTTTTTTAATTTTTCATGATATTAATTTCTTTATGTTTAGTATAATTAATTTGTAGTTGAATAATTGATATTTTTAAAATTTGTTGAAACTGGCATTTTAGTAACATTAAATTGATAGAATTGAAGGATTTAGTATCTCAAAGATCTTGCTTTATAAATTGTTATGATGCCGTAGTTGGATAAGATCTTGCTTTTTTGGAATAGGTAATGATGAATCGTAGTTGGATAGATGCTTTGCGAATAAATGATGAATATGAGAAGGGGGTAGATCAATTTTTGGAATTTATAAAGAACAATGTTCCTAATAACAAAGGATTGTTCTATTGTCCTTGTGTTAAGTGCTTGAATGGGTTGCGATGAAATTCTATAGAGATTAAGGATCACCTAATTTGTTTTGGGTTTTACAAAGCATATAGACAGTGGGTATTACATGGTGAATCTAGAAAACGTAGTACACCACAAGTTGAGAATGATGATATGGATTTTGGTGATCAAATAGAGGATATGTTATGTGACATTAGCATTGAAGCTGTTGAAAAAGTGCACAAATATGATAGCTTGTGCACTAATTCAGAAACTCCTTTATATCCAGGGTATACAAAAAATACACGGCTGACAGCGATGCTAAAGTTGTTCAACTTGAAAAACTATATTTTTTGCCACTGTGTTTTTTTGCCACACGTCAAATAGCACTTGTGGCGAAAAATATTATATTTCACCACAGTTTCTTTTGACCTGTGGTAAAAAATGTCTATTTACTACCACATGATTTTGTACTACACAGCATCTTTCGCTGCCAAAAATGCATTTTAACTGTGGCAAAAAATGATTTTTACACTAGTGATAGTTAGCCTTGTTGTGTCTAGGCTTCTTGCACTTATAACAGATTGTCTCCTTTTATTTCTTCTTTCAAAACTTCTTCCCAAACTTCTTTTTCCCAAAGAATTTGTCAAATTTCTTAACAAATATAGCCATTTCTTCATCAAAGTCTTCACTATCCCTAGCTTTAGAATTAGATTCTTTCTTTATCACTTTTAGAGGCATTGATTTCTTCTTCTTATTAGCATCTTCCTTCAACATGGATAATCTTCCTTCATGCTCGACAAGGCTTCTAAACATTGCTACCACAAATCTCATGCAATCACTCTTTGCTTCTTCAATGGCAATAATTTTAAGTTGCCATTTAGTTGGGAGACCTCTCATGATTTTTCTAACTTGCTCCTTTTAAGTATAGGTCTTTCCAAGTACTATGAGCTCATTCATCATGTGTTTGTATCTAACTTGCATATCTTTGATACTTTCTCCAGGCTTCATCTTAAATAGCTCATATTGTTAAGTCAATGTGCTCATTTTATTGTCCTTGACTCCTTTAGTGCCTTCATGAGCAATCTCTTGAGCATCCCACATCCCCTTTACAATTTTCAGATTACTCACTCGAAAATACTCTTGTTGACTCAAGGCATTGCAATAATCAATTTGGCCTTGGAGTTGAGCAGTACAAGTTTTTCTTCCTTTTTATGTAAATTCACTCCTTTATTTTCTTATGAGTTGTCCTTCTACAGTTTTATATGGAATGTAACCGACCAGTCTAGATAATCTCCCATAAATTAAGGTTTGAGGCCTCAAAGAGTAATCTTATCTTACTTTTCTAGAAAGTATAGTTTTCACTATTAAGTCCTGGAGGCCTATTAATTTTAGCACCTTTAGGGAGAATACTATTACCAGAACCAACCATAAGATCCTCTTAGACTATTAAATCTTTTATTAAGAGTCCAAGCTCTGATACCAAATGTTAAGATAGGTTAGCACCCAAAAGGAGAGTGAATTGGGTGACACTTAAAAACTTTTGAAAACTTGAAAAGAGTGAAGAACTGAAGTGTGAATGAAGAAGATGAAACACATGAGATTTATAATGGTTTAACCATAAACTTGGCCTATGTCTAGTCTTTAAAATTACACTTGAGATTTTCAACTAAATTCACAAGCTTCAATGGGTGCTTGCTACTACAGTACAACTCTTAAGGCTAAATTTGTCTTGATTCACTCAACAAACCTTGCTACAATTCAGGAAGTTGTTGCAAACCCTTGAAAAATACCTTTCAAGAATTATGATAAAAAGAAGTAAACTTTAGCAGAAAACTCTCTTAAAGAGTAGATGAGATTACAATTGAAAGCTTATAAACTTTTGAGAGCTTTTCACAATTCTTTTTAAAAATAATGAATGAATGCAAGATGTAAAAGCACAATTTGAAGGCTCTTTAAATGCACAAATGATGATAAGTTTGCTCAATGATTATCTTTCTTTGTTTTGGTTCAAAATGAATCATTTATATAGTTTTTCGACGTTGACAAACCATTAGAATAGTAATTCTATCTATTGATGCATTTTCTTATGAGTGACTAGTATAATCATGCGTGAATTTGCTCTAGAATTGTTCCAAGAAATTTTAAGTGATAAATCACACGTGAATACCTTAACCTCTCATGCTTGGTTTCTTACGTCTAAATAAGCATCCAATATATGTAAAACTTGCATGGTGCCATATTGCTCTCTCGTGTGGTTATGTACTTATGAATATACATTCAATTCTATGTGCTAAAACCCGCATGGTACCTCTTTGTTCTCTTGTATGGTTTTGCACTTATGAATATACTCATATATTATAATGCTAAAACTTACAAGCGCACAATTAGCTCTTACGTATGGTTTTACATATAAGAAACTATCATTAGTTTTGTGTGACAAATCATGTATGGAACCTCTTCTCTCTCACACATGAAATGGCTAGCAGAAAGCTAAAGCCATTCTATGTGATCAAAACTTGCGTAGAACTAGAAAGCTATCATGTATAAAATTGCAAGTATTAAAACTCATCTAATGCATTTTCATGCATGGAACTACACATAACTCAAGCAAGATTTTGTATGATCAAGAAATATAGATTTGTGAATCAATGATCATACATGTGAACAATTTTAGCTTGGCTTAAGATGAGTTAAGACTCAACAAAGTAAAATATGATTGTGCAACAAGGGATAAATCACGCATGGCTATCATCAGCCTCACTTGGTTTTGCACTTTGACATAAAGCAATGAAGCATAGTTTCTAAAACTTGTGTGGATAACAAAGGCTTTCACATTTTCTTTTGTATGCAAAATCAAAGCTTAAGGCATCAGAAAACACAAGTGCTCAATCATGCGCGAATCACTTCTTCATACTTGCGTGATCTAGCAGTCAGCGTGCCTAACATACAGAAACTCATGAGTAACCTACAGAATCACAAATGATTCTACCTCTCACAATGCAAACAGCTTCTATGAAATTCAATACAAAAGAAAGACATTGTTTGTAAGCTTTAACACACTTAGATATGTCTTAATACATATAAATATGGTATATGATGCATTCATTTAATGAATAGGAAAAGTAATAAAGCTCTTTAAGTTTTCATATTGAATCTAAGAGAATTTTGAATAACTTATCTTAAAACTTCTTCATCTTCTCTTAATTCTTCATGCTCTTGAGGTTTTGTCTTCATTCATGATTCTTTATATCTGCACACATAACAAATACCTCTTTTCTTAGTTTTGTAATCATCAAAAGACATGATCCAACAAATACAACAGCAACAAGTCTCTTAACACCTCCCACAAGAATCAAACAATGACATATCAATATTGTATAATTATACATTATAATCTTCAAAATTTTCTCATTTTCAATAATATCGCAACATAACATCCTACTTGGCAAAAACATTTAAAAATAAATATTTTTCATTCCATAATTTTTCCATAAACATAACAAAATAATTTTCCAACAACAATTTACAAATTTTTTTTGATAATCACACAAATAACATGAAGCAACACTAATCACAAATTAAAGCAAGGTTACCTCGTGGCTGTTTCAATGAATTATTCCTTACAATTTCTCTTCCACCAAAATCTTTACTAAGAACACAATTTACAAACAATATATTATTTAAAAATTAGTTTCAATTATTAAAACTAATAAAATAACTCTAATAATAGAATTAGAGAATATAACATAATTCCTAATCATGTTATTAATACAAATCTAGAGTTAGTACTATCAAGTAAAATTTCTAACTCCTCTTTTAGTCATCAATAATGCTAATAAGCTAAAATCAACCTCTAAACTAATTTCTATTATCAAAATTTTCCTTTTTATTTCATAAATTCACACCTAAAAATACCCAAAAATTGCAAATTCAGCCTCAAGCCTAGAATCATAATTCTATAACTATAATAATCTATTTTCATCCTAAATAATTATCTAAACCTCAATAAATCAACATACATTTTTAGATTTAACAAAAATCTATCAATAGGAGTCTAGGGTTTAATTCATAAGTCTCATATTCAAATCCCATCAGCAAATTATACTCTAGAACATTTATTATACTATTAACAACCTCAACAACCACATTTATTCAACATAAATTCGTTCCTCTTCCAAACCCTAGATTCTTCAACATCACTAAATCAAAAACTAAGAGAATGGATGATTAAGGAAAAAATTTAAAACACTTATAATAGTCTTAAAAAGCTTAAAAGCACACCCTAAATATCCTATTAGGAAACCTTACCTTTAAAAATAAGCTCCCTTGTCACCAATGATTGCGTACTCACTTTATCTCTCCTCACATGCACGAAAGGAAAAATGAAAAGGGAAGAGGGAGTGTGTGTGTTTCTTGAAAAAAAAAGGTCTCGATTGATAATTTAACACCACCCTTTTCTTTCTTTTATTATTCTAATATAAATATATACCTTACAGACACAGAGAGATGCACGGATCCCCCCACCCCCTTTTTTATTTTTTTTTTTAATTTATCAATCTCTCTCTCTTCCATATTTCTTTTTTTTCCTACTACTACTACCACCATTACCACCACTATTACCTACTACTACCTACCACCACCACCACCACTACCACTACTATTGTGACTACTACTTCTACCACTACTACTACCATTACCATTATCACTGCCACTGCCACTGCCACTACTACTATTACTAATAATAATTTCTAAAAAAAATTAACTTAGAATTATATCCCCATAAATATTTTCCAAAATTTTGATTAACTCAAATTAACTATTAAAATTTAAATTAAGATGTTACGAATGTAATATATAATTGAAGGCAAGCTTTTTGTGGGAGGCAAGGTTGGGGTGCCTACTCTAACACTTACAACCCATCTTGGAGAGACCATCCAAACCTTTCATATTCCCATCCTAATGTGGCACTGCAAGAGCAACAAACAAGGAACCATTGTCCAACTCAAAGAGGTTGTGGAGACTTCTCTAGTCAAAGAGGCTATTGAGAGTATTTCAATCGAGGTAACTCTTCAAAAAAAATTCAATAATGAGGTAACATTTTTAATTCTTCTAGTTCTTTTCCTCAATCTAATAAAAGGCTTTTTCCTATTGATTCTTCTCCTAATTCTTCAAATGAGGTGCAACTCTTAACAAAAGAAGCAGTTCAATTGAAAAAAATGTATAAGATTATTTTGATAACATGGGTAGTCATCCTGATACTTTATCTTCACAATCTAATGCTATGTCTAACCATGTAAGTTCTTTTAATGCACAAGCTCCTATTTTCCTTCTAACACTATGGCTAATGTAACATCCTAAATTCGTATCCTTTGGTAATAGAAAGACTTGTTGGAGTTAAACTAAGGTTTTGCAAGTGATTAGGGAATTAGTAGCTAAGTTTTAAGGTTGTAGGTTTGTTTTAGCTTAAATTGGGGAGTTAAAGAGGGAAAAAATGTTAGTGTAAGTTGTGTTGGACTAACAAAAGTGGTAGAAGATTTAAGGGAGACAGTAAGGACCTGAAATAATAAAGTAAGAGTGTTTAGGAGGTTAATTATGATTAATAGTGGTGATTAGTGCTTTTGATCAATTCGATAATTGACTTTTAGTGCTTAAACTTTATAGATTAGCATGATTTGTACATTGATTCAATCAGAGGAACTAAGAGCCAACGTACCATAAGTAACCTTTTTAAAAACATAATGGTTGAAGTAACTAGATAATTCGTTATGATTATTAACTAATTTAACTATTTATAAGTAAATTTGATAATGATTTATGATTTATAAATATGTTTTATAACTTTCATGTTTTAGTTTCCAAATAATGGTTTGACTTGCTTATTTAGATATTTACAAATGGTGTTAAAGAGTAAACTATGTACATATATAAATGTGTGTGGGTGTGGGTGAGGGTGTAGAAACATATGATACTATATAGGTGAAAAGTGGCATGATCAGACTAGAGGGCGGGACTTCACCCTGAATATGTGGAGATATATAAAAAAAATCCATATAGTTGGGCTATTACCATGGGACCTTCGATGTAATAATATATTTAGGATTATTACCATAGGACCTCTAGGAGGTATGGAAACTCCTTAGTGCTCATGAGGTTGAAGTTAAGAGTAATGACACCCCTATTATGTGTGTGAGAAAGGGGGAAACTATAGTCATAAAGTAGGACAAAATACCTTTGGAGGAGTATTTCTACCATTGAAGGTGTGCTCTGATCAATGTTTATAGGAATAATCCAGTAAAGCCTATGGGTTCAGTTGAGGAGCATCGAAGTTTGGTCGATAGATGATCTTGTGAAATGATAGGTCACTTACACTCAAAAATAGCTGAGTTAACACTAATATAGTGCTAGTGGCAACATATGTTATCTTTACTAACGAGCTAACTAAGGTTAATTAAGGCTAAACTAGTAAACTCAACTAACCAAGAGTTGGTTGATTTTAACTAATTAAACTAAACAGGCATATTTAATTAAAACTTAATTAAGTAGTGAAATGAAAATGTGAGTGTTTAAGACTCTTTAAAGTAGAGTCCTAGGTGTTATGAGATACTAGATTCCTTCCCTATTCTTTTTAATCAAGCTTAGATTAATTTCCACTCTATTGATTGAATTAAACCCTTTACACAATTTTGTATAAGTATGCCTTCCTAACCAATTCAATTAACGAAGTCTATGCACAATTTTGTACAAATCTCTAAACAAATCCTTAGCTAGGTGCAGAGTCATCAATAAATCCCTTTAGGTTCCCTATAGTGTAGCTCAGCCTAATGCAAGTCTAGTGCACAATTTTGCACACAAGATAATTTATTAAACACTAACCGAACATTTATGCATAGCTAATGTTAGACATACTCAACACACATAAAACATATATTTATATGAGTCAAAATGTATTAGAGAAAATTTCTGGCAACTACACAAAGGGACTTCAAGTGAAAAACAATGAACTATCAAGTTAAATACTAATTTTGGTCAAGAAGAACAAGATATAGTAATGCTCCTAATTTTTAAAACAAGATTACATTAACCTAGTTTTGATTGGATAGTGGCATGACCTCAACCTTTCTTGAAACACTTCAAGATTCCTCTAGCATCTTTCCCTCCTAGCACTCCTTGTAGATTTAGCCTCTAGTTATCTTGAAGTCTACTTGAACATAATTCTTCCACAATGGTTGAATCATACTCATAAAAACCTTGAAGATTTTAAAGGCAAACAAAGAAATAAAGTCTAAAGTGAGATGGAGATGAAGAACATGAAGAACAATGGAGAGGATTTGGGGCTGGTGTGGTGTGAAAAAATGCTAAATGAATGGAGGTGAAATGTAAAAGTGAAATTAGATTAGTTTGATTCTAGTCTAGAATAAATAGGCACAATCCAAGTGTTTAGTGAATGGGTGAAAAATAAGCTAGGTTAATTTTATTTTCACTAGGGGGTAATATGGATGAAATTTAGAGTTACCATGTTTGAAATTTTAAATTAAATAAAGATAAATGTAATGGAAAATTATGAGAGAGAGTGAGTGGAATTAAAGTGTGGTACAATGTATGCAAGACCATACAAGGCTTGTACTTTCATTACAAAACTCAAGTGTTTTGCCTTTTGACTCATTTTGTATTCCAATCCAATGGTCTTCATGTACCAAGTATAAGGTGTATAACTCAACAAAAATAAATCAAAGTTCAAAGCATGTGGATAATAATTACATTTCCAATTAAAATTAATTCTCAAATATGTGGCACAATGTAATTAAATAATAAAAACTAATTGTGATGTCATTAAAGAGGGAAGGGGCGTGACTTTAGGCCCTAGAAATGCAAGCCCACATATGCACAAAAATGACCTAGTCTAAATGCAAAATTACAAGTCAACTAGTAACTTTGACTTTCTAAAATAATCAACTTGTGAAACTAATTACTCCTAATCTAAAATGAATTTGAGAAATCTAATTGGACTATTGTTCTTCTTCACTGAAAAATTAAAAATGCATCTTGATAAATTTTCTCAAACTTTATCTCAAAAGTTTACTTTTATAACCAAAATGCCCCTAATTAACAAAATCTTATACTTAGGGGATTTTTTATAATCAATGCAATAAGTATGCAATTGAGGCAAATATGATATGTTTTTTGGTTAGTAATAACAAGGAAAAGTATGTAATAAATGTGACTTATCAATTCCTCTACACTTACCTTTTGCACTTAAAGCAAAATCAAAAAAAAAACAAACTCTCAAAATCTCAAAACAAGAACTAGGTAAAGCAAAACAACTTGTCAAGGGTAATCAAGTTAAAAGTCAAGGAAATTTTCACAAAAATACAAGAAATGTTGCTGCCCTAGTTAGAATATCTCATCAACCACAAGCAAAAAGATGTAATTTCATAGAGAGAGCCTCACAAGGATAGCATATACACTCAAACACTCAAGTGTTTAAGGTTTAACAATTCACTTGAAGTCTTTAACAAAAATGTCCTACCATAAGCTTGAAATCCCTCTACTTCTCCATTACTAATATGCAAATATTCTCAAGAATCAAATGGACTTTAATGGGATCTAATATGGCTATGAAATGGATGCTCTTGAATTTGCATGTGAAGGCTAGGGTTTGGCTCAAGGAATAAAGTCTTGGCCACAATGTAAATATGTAACAACATTCAAATCTTTTAAAGCTTCACTAAATGGATACAAAGAGAAAAATGGATGGAAATATAAGTGGAATAGATGTAAAAAGCAAAGAATAAAATATGTCACTTGTAACCCAAGTATTAATCCTTTTATTCAAACTTTTTATCTTCTTTTTCACTTTATGTTTTCTCATTCATTTTTTTATTGTTTAATTTTTAATTTCTAGTTATCTTGGGTATCAAGGAATAGGTGAATAATGCACTTATTCTTTGAATGAAATGGAAGAATGAAAAATGGGAAAATGAGTTGTATTCACTATGTTAAACTAAAGAAAGATGAAAATGTTGAAACACACTTTGAAAACAATACATGCAATCCATGGTAAAATAGGGACAGTTTTTAAGAAATGAACAAAATAAGCAAAAAGCTCAAAGGGCTAACAAGAAGGGTGATCAGTCCATTAGAGTTGGCATTTTAAGTCTCTTGGCTATTTTTAATAAATGTCATTATCATCTTTCTTACAACAAATGCAATTATACAACCTTGATTAAGAGGAAAAACAAGTTATAGTGGCATAAATGCTGAAGATAAACCACACGAAAGTATTTAGGCTCCTTCCAACTAGGGTTTTTTCCTCTCTAATCAATTGCACACAATCTAAAAGAAAGCTTGTTTAATAAGGTAAAACAACTAAGGCAAACATCATTTCAAGAGTTTAAGTTCTAAAATTTCAAAACAAGTTTCTCAAATAAACCAAGACAAAACAAAATAAATTTTTATAATTTTTTTTAAAAATAAAGCAAAAATCAAATATTTTTCTCTCCCCCCACACTTAAATCATGCATTATCCTCAATGTATACACATACATGTCCTTAGACAATGTTTTCATAAAAGAATGCATGAAAAATGCAAGAGGAAACTTTTTTTATGAATGAAAGACTCAATAAGACTCAACAAGCAAGATTGAAGACCAAAAAGAAATACTAGATTGAAACCAAACACCCAATTCAAGAATCAAGGCCATTTTTTTTTTGAAAGGAAATAAAGAAAATAAACTTAATTCTAAACCTAATGGAAAGGGTCATACTTCTCCCATACTTAAACCTCAAAATGGTTACCACAAAACACAATCACAAGTAAGAATCAAGTGATCCACATGAGTGCACAAATGTCAGCAAGCATATACCAAAAAATGCTCAACATGTGTGCTAAGTGAACAATCAAAGCAAATAAAGAGTGTGAGTTGGAGAGATACAACCTTAAAGCCAATTGTGGAAGTTTGAAATAAAAGTTAAAATCTCTAATGAGAAACTTCCACCCCTCCTAAGAGCTTGAATGGTAGAATCCTCCCTTAATTCCATTTGGAGGCTTGTGCTCAATTGGCAAGGCCTTAAAAAATTAGCAATGAAATAATAATCTTCCACAATAAGAGACTTAAGTAAATCATCATAAGCAAGTAATTCAATTAACAAATGATACAATGCACAATCAAAATATTTCAAATTAAATAACTCCCTTTCTTTATCCGATGCAAGATCACATAAAATGATCTCCTTTAAAGAATCAAGAACAAGCTCTTCATGAGTGTGAAGCAAATCTTGAAAATACAAAACATGACCTTATTGATCTCCTCTCTAGGATATCCATGGCCTCTTCTTATTTGATAACAATTTCTCCAAATGCATAAGGATTCTCAATCATATTATCTTGTAAACTTATAAAGTCAATAAAAGAACCTTCCTTAAGCATGTTTGGGTCCAAAGAAGTACTATTCTTTTCAAAGACAAAGGAATTAATTTCTAAGCAAATAGCACATGGAGCATCATTTGAAAAACAACAAGTGACTAGAGAGCTAGAAAAAGTACTATGAAATAAAGCTAACTCATCATTAAATTCACCAAGTCTAAAATAATTATCATCCATACGAACATTAGGCTTTGTATATTCATTTCCTTGAATTTTGACCTCTTTATCATTTTAAGCTATTTTCATTTCCTTGTTCAAGTTTTCATTAGAGACCACGGCCTCCTAAAAAATGCCAATATAATGCATGGCCTTAAAGGCTTTAAGTACAGAAATTTCGTTAAATAGCTTGGGAACCTCTTAGACATCAAGCTCAAGTGGAGAAAATTCTTTAGGATTAGCCCCATTGGTGTGTGTGCCTACATCACAAAAAATAATACCCTTTTCATACCCATAAAAGTTCAAGCATAGTAGACATTTTATCATTATCTAACAATTTATGAGATAAGGTATCTTACAAGCACGCATCAAGTTCTAAGCAATTTTGGCACATCTAAGCATCAATGCAAGAGCAAGGGACATAAATGGTAGCAAGTATTGACTTATGAGCAAGTGAGGGAAATGCATGGTCTTCAATAGCATCGTCATGCAGAGTGTCAATGGCATTAACATCAAGTAGGGAATAATCCTCACAATCAAGGGAAGCACTACCATGTACCGTGGTGCATGTATTAGATTCTGCTATCACAGTAAAATTTCTAGTACAAACTGTGGACCAACTGGTGAAAAATTATGGGAACAACTGATATATAATTTTGAGTTGAAAGTTTTATATAATTTTCCTGTGTATCTCCTGTGTCTCTCATAAAATTTTCAAGGGAATAGCTCGTGTGAATTAGCTGCAACAAAATTCACAAGTTCGCTGTCTCCAGAGAGCAAGCTGCAGAGTTTCCAGAACAAGCAAAGAGTCTTCAAATGAACATTTCTAACTCTCTTCTCATTTATTTTCACTGATTTTTTTTAGGTTAATTGTTTATTTGTTGAATTAGAAAAAAAGAAATAAAAAATTCTTGTGCTTTTGTGATTTGGTTTGATTTTTTATTTTTGTTTTTTATGTCTAGAGCCACTTAGGGTGTAATTTTTCTTTCTTTTGAGTCTTGTGTTGTGTTGTTTGTCTTATTCTTGGCTAAATCCTTTAGTTTATAGCCTGTGCCAACCCTAAAACACTTGTTGAATTAGACCGCAAGATTGAAAAAACTATTTAGAAACTCAAGAAGTCACAACCTCAAATTGGTAATCATCTAGTGGTCAACTCATCAATAAAGGTAGATCCACTTGTAGCTCAAGGAAATGGCCAAGGATTGGGAGATAGTAATGGTAATAGTAGAAATGTGGGTCATGACTTGCATGATGATGCACACATCAATAGAGAATTTGTAGGAATGCATAATCCTCAAGATGAGAGATCTATTAGGCAATTGACCTTCCCTAATTGGAATGATAATCCTTATGGGTTGTACATGGCTCCTAATGTGAACATGTTTGAACTTAAACCTTCATTGATAAATGCTTTACCTAAATTACATGGATTACTGGGTAAGGATTGACATAGATTCTTGCATACTCTATTTCTTGTGTGTGATACTATGAAACCCATAAATGTGAATGTTGATTATGTTCAAGCAAAAGCTTTTGTCTTCTCCCTTGAAGGCCTAGCTAAAGAGTGGTATTTCAATTATCCCTCCCACATTAGAGTTTCTACATGGGCTGAACTTAGAAGATTGTTTTTAGAAAATTTCTTTCCCTCTTCTAAAGTTACAACCTTGAGAAAACAAATTTATTGGATTGAATAAGGTTTTGATGAATCCTTTTATAAATATTGGACAAGGTTCCAAGGGTTACTTGCTAAGTGCTACCATAAAATTTCTAATGAGAACCTTGTATAATATTTTTATGAAGGACTTTGTGAAAAAGATAAGGTTTTTATAAATGCTGCTAGTGGTGGAGCTTTAATTGATTTCACACCTATTAAGGCTTAGGAGTTGATAGAAAAGATGTCAACCAATGGTGCTCAATATGGCACAAGAGATAGGGAGGTGAATTCAATTTCAAGCACATTAGATGACAATCAATTGGATATTTTAGCTTTCAAGATTGGTAAGATGTTGGCTCCTCAATTGAGCTAGGTTCAAAATGTGAGCAATGTAAGCGCTTCTTCTAAAGCTCTAGTTCCTTACACATGCACTTTTTGTGATTCTTCTATGCATGTTGAGTCTAATTGCCCTATTAAGTTTAAGCATATTCAAGTTAATGCTATGTTCAATGGGAGAGGGAACCAAGGCAACTAAGGAAACTTTGGGAATAGTTATAATTCTTCTTGAAGGAATCATCCTAATCTTTCTTATGCCAATTCAAGTGGAGCTTTACAAGAAAGCCAACCAAGGGGACCATTCCTTAATGCTTAAGGTTGTGACATGCAACCTCAATTTCAAGGTGGTAATTCTAATTCCTATTAACAAAGAGGTAATGCTTTCAACTCCAACTTCAATTCTAACTCCAATTCCACTAGGCAAATTCCCATTGAATCTCCTTCTTCTAGTACTTCCAATGAGGTGCAATTTCTAACTAAGCAAATGATAGAGATGAATCACATGTTTAAGGGAGCTTATGATAATTTGAATAACAAAGTTGATGTTTTAACTTCCTAAATGAGCATGTTTTTTAATCATGTTAGTTCATCTAATGCACAAGCACCTACAATTCCAAGCAACACGGTTGCTAACCTAAAAGCACCCAATAATGCTATTACTTTGAGAAGTGGTAAGGATATCGGTGAAAATGTTGAGAAAGAAAGAAAAGAGGGAGAGGCCATGGCCTTGCATGATAATTCCTTGCATAATAACTTGTCTTTACAAGCTTCTTATAGTGCTACTAATGCTCAATTATGTAGGGACAATGAGGAGGAGGATATTGAGGAGATTGAGATGGAGAAACCTCCCCAAAAATGCCAAGGAGATGGCAAAATAAAAATTCTAGATTTGGTGCAAGAGGAGAAAAAGGACGATGAGGCCAAGAAAGAGTAAGAAATTGTGAGGAAACTTCCTTTTCCTTAAGCTCAAGTGATTAAGCATTAATTAAAAGGAGTTCATGACAAAAAGGTAATTGATTCTTCAATAAAATTCATGTGAATATTCCTCTTCTTGATGTTGTGAAATTTTTTTCAAAGTATGCAAAATTTCTCAGGGATTATGATACTAACAAGAGTAAGTTTAGACCTAATACTAGGGTTCAATTACCCTCTTCCATTAGTGCAATAATTAAACCTCAATTAGCCATTAACTATGAAGATCCGGGTTCTTTTACCATACCATGTAAAATAGGAAAATACCATATTTTTTAGTGCTTTGATTGATCTTGGGGTGGCTATTAATGTCATGTCTTTGTCCATTTACACTTCTTTAAAGCTTGATTGCATGCATAAGACCCTAATGATATGCTAACTAGCAGATAGGACTTTAAGAAAATCATTTGGTATTGTTGAGGATTTGATTGTTTGTGTAAAAGACTTGTTTTTCCTGGTTGACTTTTATGTGCTAGATATGTCTAAGGGGAAGAGAGGATGATGTCTTGATTCTTGGTAGACCCTTTATAAGAACAGCCCATACTTTAATTGACATGGATAGAGTACTTTGATCTTAAAATGTAGGGAAGATCAAATCAATTTCAATCTCTATAACGCAATCAAAAGGCCTTTTGAGGATTATTCCCTACTTGATGTGAATTTCATTGACACTTTCCTTGATGAGGATATTGAACACTATGCATTTCCCTCACTTAATCATGAATCTATACTTGCTACTACTTATGTCTCTTGCTCTTGCATTGATACTTTTGTGTCCCAAAATTGCTTAGATGTTGATGTATACTTGACTGGTACCCCTTCTAATGAATTATATGATGATGATAAAATGGATACTATGCTTGAACTTAATTGGCATGAGAAGCGTATTGTTTCTTGTGATGTAGGAACATACACTAAATAGGATAATCTTAAAGAATTTTTTCCACTTGCGCTTGATATCCATGAGGTTCCCAAGCTATTGGAAGAAGATTCTTCTCTTGAAATCCCTAAGGCCATGTACTATCTTAGTATTTTAGAGGAGACTATGGAAAGTAGTGAGGACTTGAATAAAGAAATGAAAATAGCACAAGAAGTTAAGGAGGTTGATTTGTATAATTCTTCTATTGCTTTTGATGATACTCTTGGTGATAGTTTCTCTTCCATGCTTTCTTGCACTTGTGATGTTGACAATTTATGCATGGTTTGTCAAGGAACTTTTTCCTTTTACTTGAATTTGTTTTCTTTTGAGGAAGGTCCTTTTGTTGCTTTTATAGGTGTTCAAGAGGATGTCACCTGATAGGAAATTAGCCGCTTATCCTTAAAATTAAACTAAAGATAACCCTAATGCAATATAGGGTTAACCCTAGGTCATCTCCGAAGGAATGATTTTAAGTTTAATTTAAAAGTTATCTAGTGAAATAAATCACCTAAAGTTTGAAGTTGATTAACTAATTGCTAACCTAATTATCTAGTGAATTAAGCTAGAAAACTAATCCTAATTATGAATGGAATAGACTTCCCTTTTAATGTAGGAACCCTAGGGTGTTGCTAATGGAAGAATCTTAGCCTCTAATTAATTATGGTAGCTCACTCGACTCCTCTTCCTTGGCTAAAAAATGCATTTACTTAAGACAACTATCTCAAGTATCCTAGCTTCACTAATTCAATTTCCTAAGTGCTATTACAAGCCCCTAGGTAACCTTACTAGCTTAGCTCTAAAATTAACCAAGTGTTTAGCTAAAATTCATTCCTAAATGCCATTGCCTAAAGCTGTACCTAAGTTCAAAACTATGAAAGCTCAAGCAACTCATCAAGTATTCACCATACAATTACATGCTAGGCTAATACAAGATATTCACCCATTGAAATCACATATTACCATGCAAATTCATATAGTGGATGAAATTCCAACAGCACTTAGGTCATGAAATTCAACTCAAAAATCTTGTTTCAAAATTACAAATTACAAACAACCATGTAACTGAAGTCAAATTGAACCACAATCAACAATAGTCATAGTATTCTAATGGAATTGAAACAAGATGAAAAAATAGTTGGGTTTAGCCAAGTGAAGACTTCAAAACTCATCTTCCATCAACTCTCCCCTAGGATTCCATGGAGACTCTAGCTAGAAAAAATCAATAGCACTTTGCTTCCTCCATGAACACAATTAGGCCGTGGCACATGCTTCATGCTTCTTGATGGATTGAGCTTCAAATCTCCTTCTAGTTGCTTGGGGTTGGTTTATCCTTGAGAGAGGAGAAGAATGGTGGAAGAATTGAGTAGATTTGATGGTAAAAAGAGGGAGAAATGGTGGCTGGACGTGCTGTATTGTAGAGAGAAGGAGGAGAAAATGAAGAACACCAAGAACAAGAGAGAGAAAATGTGGAAGATGAATGAGATGAGTGTTGGATCTGATTTGGGGCTGAATGGACGTGCTCCCCCTTGTTTCCCATCAGCTGAAGGCTTAATTAAAAATAAGAAAAGAAATCAAAATGGAAATGGGAGCCTTGTCATACTTGTAAGGTGGCAACCTCCTATTGGTTTGTAGATGATTCCAATGTGTGTGTAATTTCTCATGTGTCATCCACATCATTTAAGCTGATTTAATATCCCAAAAATAACATAAATCACATGCAAATGCTTAGCCATTGACCTAAAGGAGTTTTGACTTTAATTGCCTAATTGATGTATAAGTCACATGCCATCTATGTCACATAAATCACATAATTCAATTAAATGGCATGTGATATAATAAAATTTAATTAATGTCCAAAAATAAATTCATAATTAGAAGGGAGAATTTATTAAATTAACCAAGTTTCAGGATGCAAAAAATTATATAAAAATTTTCACACAAAGGCAAACCGAAAACTAGGTCAAACTAAGACACTTAAAAAAGTGTTGACTTTTTTATTTAATTACTCCCAAACTAAAATGAATTTTAAAAATATCATTTCACCACTCATAAAATGGATATAAAATTCAATTTTTTAATTTTTCTTGTACTTTTTCTCAAAAGTTCAATTTTTGGACCAAAATGCCCCCAGTGCACTGAACCTAGAAACTTAGGCAAAATTCCAAATCTAATGCAATGTGTGCACTTGAAGGTGATAAATCATTAATAAAAGGGTCCTAATTGACAAACAAAAGTGGGTGACAAATGTATTCTATCATCACCGAGAATAATGATGACCTTGATGTGTTTGTCATAGAGGTGAATGAGGCCAAGACTATTCAAGAAGGAACTCAAGAAGTTCAAGCTTTTGAATTTCAATATTTTCCTCACAAAATTAAAGAGCTTGTTTTTTACTCATCAAAAGCAATCATTTTATGTGATCTTGCATCGGATAAAGAAACAGAGTTGTTTGCTTTGAACTTTATTAATTCATTTCATTTTATTAATGATGCATTTATTCATTCACCACCACTTGATTTAAATCCATGGATTGAGTTATTTGATTTTCCTTTTGTGCAAGGTCAATGCTTTGTTACTTATATTTTAGGACCTTTGCCAATTGAGCCTAAGCTTCTAGATGGCTTTAAAGGAGAATTTTCTAATCGATGCTTGTGGAAGAATCTCAATTTCATCATTAGAGATTCCACTACCTATTTTAAGCCACCATGATAAGGTTGTATCTCTCTACCTTTGAGCTTTTACCTTGCTTTGATTGATATATTTGATGTTTGATATAGTTCAAGTATGGGGGAGATGGACCTAGTAGGAGTAGAATTTAATTTCTTTGTCTTATTCATTTCCTTTTAGTTGTTTGTTTTGTTTTGAAAAGAAAAAAAATTTCTGCACCACACTTTTGTTGTGCATTCATCCATATTGATCTTATCTTGTCTCATCATTAGTCTATGCATACATTAAGGACAATGCATGATTTAAGTGTGGGGAAGATAGATAAACATTCTGTTTTCATTGCTTTAAAACAATTTTCAAAAAAAAATTAGAAACATTTTTTTGTTTTGTTTGAGGTTACTTAATGACCTAGCTCTTTGAATAGATATTTTAATGCTTGAGATGTAGTAATTTTTAGGATTGAATAGGTGTGAAGTAAATATTCTTTTACCTTGAATTAATGAATTAGAGCGGCACATTACCCTTTTATGGAAGAAGCAAAACACTCATGTGTGATTAATTTCGTAGTGATGGTACCCTTTAGAATTTGTTTCACTTCTTAATTGAGACCACATGTTTTTCACTTGCTTGATAGAAGATGAAAGATGGCATTCATAAAAATAACCTTGAGCTAAATAGCCAACCTATTTTTATTGATTATTCTTTATTAGCCACTTTGAGCTTTTGGTTTAATTCTTTCAAAAAATAAATAGTCACCCTATATTCTAAAGGGATGCATGTTATACTTTTATATCTTTTTAATATACATTGCATGTCCTAGGTCAAGTGAGTAGATGCCTTGTATCATTTTTCTATCCATTACTCTTTATATTCCATTGTTCTCGAAGAGTTAGGGGTAACCAAAAGAAAACAAAAGAAAAATAAAAGCAAAGAAAAGATTTGAAAAAATATGTAGTAAAAATAAAAGCAACAAAGTTGCTAGAAAAAGAAAAAAAAGAAAAGAAGGAGAAAAAGAAAAGAAAGAAAAAAAAATAAAGTTTCCTAGCTCATTTAATTCCATTGTTTCACTATTTCTTGTTATTTCTTTCCATATTCATTATGTTTAGGTGTCCACTCAATTCAATTAGGTCATGCTTTGTATATTAAGGGGATATATCTTGACCTTATCATTATCTTGATGCTAGCCCTATTTTTCATACATACATTTCTTAAACATCCTTTTATTATCCAAATTACAACCTAATAAAACCCACTTGATTATTGATTGCAAGTGCTGATTTAGTGGTGGAGATGTAGAACAATTACAAACTTATGGTAGGGTTTATCCTAAGGAATTTTGAGTGAAATTGAATACCTTATATACTTTGAGTGATGAGAGCAAATACTTAACCTAGAGAGGCTTACTCTTTGACAGTTATTCTTGGTAAAGGTTTGTTTGTGATGTGCATTATTCTCTCTTAATTATTGCCACTTTGATTGATAATTTGTATAAGTTCTTGAGTTAGTGATTTGGTAACTTTAAACATTATTTTTCTTTTTATTTCTTTGTTTTAGTGTTTCTTTTAGGACTTTTCCCACTTGATTTTGCTCGGAATGCGAAAGATAAGTGTGGAAAAATTGATAGAATACATTTTTTACACACTTATCTATGTCAATTAGGACCATTTTATTAATGTTTTATTACCCCTTAGTGCACACGTTGTATTAGAATTAGAAAATAGCCCAAGTGTTTAGGTTCATTTTGGTCCAAAAATGAATTTTTGAGAAAATGTACAAGAAAAATTTAAAAAGTGCCTTCTATGTTCAGTTGATTAGTGGTAAAATTATATTTTTGAATTTCATTTTATTTTGGGAGTAATTAAATAAAAAGTCAATACTTTCTTAAGTATCTTAGTTTGACCTCATTTTCAGTTTGCTTTTGTGTGAAATTTTTTATATAATTTTGTGCAGCCTAAAACTTAGTTAATTTAATAAATTCTCCCTTTTAATTATGAACTTAATTCTAAAAATTAATTAAATTTTATTATGTCACATGTTATTTAATTGAATTATGTAATTTATGTGACATAGGTGGCATGTGACTTGTGTATAAATTGGCAGTTGAAGTCAACACTTATAGAGGTCAAAAGCTAAAGCAAGATGCATGAATGGGATACATTTAGGGGATTAGATTGGCTTATAATGTGGATGATGCATGGGATTAATTATACATACATTGGAATCATCAAAAAGTCAATAGGAGGGTGCCACCTTGCAAGTATAACAAAGCTCCCATTTTCCATTTAATTTATTTTCCTATTTTTTAATTGAGATTCAGCTGATTATGACTCAATTATACACGTCCCATAGCCCCAAAATCATATTCACAACCCATCTCATTCATCTCTTACATTTTCTCTCTTTCTCTTGTTCATCTTGTTCTTCATTTTCTCTTTCTTCTCTCTACACCAGAATTTTCGCACAGCACCATTCTCTCCCACTTTTCACCATCAAATCCACTCAAATCTTCCACCATTCTCTTCTCCTATCATGGCTGAACCTCCACTAACATCTAGAAGGAGAATTGAAGCTCAAATCATCAAGTTCATGGAGCAAGGTGCCACGGCTAGCATGTGTTTTAGAGGAAGCAAGATGTTCTTGATGTTTTCTAGCTAGATTCTCCATGGAATCCTAAGGGAGAGTTGATGGAAGAGGAGTTTTGAAGTCTTCACTTGGCTAAGCTCAATTATTTCTTCATCTTATTTCAATTTCATTTAAATGCTATGTCTAGGATTGATTGAAGTTAAATTTGACTTTAATTTCATAGTTTATGATAATTGGTTGTATTGAAACATGACTGTTGATTTAATTTTCATTCCCTTAGCATTTTGGAATTTCAGCCACTTGGATGAATTTCATGACAAAGTTATTTTTCAAGTAATTCTTAGTCTTGCATTAACCTTGCATTTGTTATGTTTGGTAAATGTTTAATCAAATGCTTGAGTTGCATACTTTTGTGTTTGAGTTACCTATAAACCATGGCTATAGGGGAGTGAAATTTAATTAAGCCCTTATTTAATTTTAAAGCTAAGCTAATGAGACAACCTAAGGGGCTTGTAATAGCATGTAGGGAATTGAATTAGTGAAGCTAAGTTACTTGAGATAGTTGTCTTAAGTAAACACTTTTTCTAGCCTAGGAAGAAAGGTTGAGTGAGCTACCATAATCAATTAAAGACTAAGATTCTTCCATTAACAACACCTTGATTCCTACCTTAATAGGAAAGCCAATCACCACATTCTTAGGTTTAGTTTGCACTTAATTTCATTAGGTAATTAGTTAACAATTTCAATCAATGGTTAATCTATTCACTAAGTTTTCTAGCCTAGGTAGTTAAAACCTCTTCCTTAGGAGATGACTAGGGTTGACCTAAGTACTACATTTAGATTAGCTTTAGTTTATTTTAAGGGTTGAATGACATAACCGCATCATAGACCAGTGGGTTGCTTACAGGATTTGCAGTATAGAAGTAATGTCAAGGCATCACATAACATAGGTGACAAAATCACAAGTGAATCACTACTTGATTCTTGCATGAAACGTCAGTTAGTGTGACCAACCTACTAAACCTCATGAGCGACCTGTAGAATCACGTGTGATTTCACAGTCTTCAAAGAACTCAACTTCCATGAACCATACCAAGCTAAAATGATATAACTTGCAAGTTTGAGAGTACTAAGATGAGTCTAGTTGTGCATAAATGAGACTTATGGGCTAAAGATTATGCATTTATTTTAATGATTATGAAATGTGATTAGGCTCTCAAAGTTTTTAAATTGAATCTAAGATAATTTAAATGACTTATCATAAAGTTCTTCATCTTTTCTTGATTCTTCATATTCTTGAGGTTTGGTCTTTATCCATAATTCTTTATTTATCTGCACACATAACAAATACCTCTTTTCTTGGTTTTATAATCATCAAGACACATGACACATCATCAAGAGTATTTTTGTCAAATTCAAAAGGTCATAACTCTTTCATTTTAAATCCATACTTGAAAAATAACTTATGGTTGGAAAGCTCTAGATTTCAAGTTTCCAATGAAATCAGACCTACTAAAAAAGTCAAAGTAGTTTGAGATATATGATCAAAAAGGTAAACAAAGGTCAAGGACGTTTTTCTAATACTCTGGAAGCTTCAATAACCAATTTTGAAAACTCATAACAGTTTTATATAAACTCCATTTTGAATGAAATAGACATATTCTATTTTTAAATGAAAGAAGTTTCACATTAAATGGATTTGTATATTAAGAGCTATATAGAAAATACTGAATAAAGGTCAAAACTATATATATCTAAAACTCTTAACTTAAAGTATAAACTTCAAGTGTTAAACACAAAACTCCAATTTGAGCAAATATAACTTTTAAGAAACTTTATGGAGTTAGTTTTTAAATAATATTTAAGGGAAAACATTTTCAAATCTTGTGAGATATAATTGATTAAAAACAAGATTAAGGTTATCTCTTACTATTTATTTTAAAACAAAAATGCTTGTTAAGATTTAAAACAACTGCATACAAAAACAATGAGTTTAACATAAATATTAGAAAGTCTAAAGATATTATACCTATAAAGATCAAGGCTATGATTGATCTAAGCTTGAATGTCTTCATTCACTTAAGCTTTTCTTGGATCATCTTTCTCTTCATTTTTATGTTATTTATTCTTGAGTGAAGCATGCTAATGATAACAATGGCTTCCTCTTCATGCTTACTCACATTAGATAACCTTCAATAATATATCATGAACAAAGTGGTTAGTCCAAGTATTAATTTGCGTAGGAATAAATATAAACATTATTGTGTCATGCATGCACATATTTAATTAAGCTATATTTGTCATCATCAAAACTTAAGTTAAACATAATGTCATAATAGATATGTCTAACAATTTTCCCCAAAGTATGGGGGTGCATCCAATGTGGCTCCGTTATTAGCTAACACCTTAACTAACCCTAATAAAAGATTATGGTCTTAGAGTGAGCCATGACCTAGATAGAATTAAGCATAACCAAATTATCACAAGTATGAGTCAATTAGGTCAAGCATATTTTAATGGAATTAACATGCTCAACATTATGATACATGAAATTGTTCACATGCATTAAAGCTAGCAAGATTATGACAAGTAAGAAGACATATTAATCTCATCAAGCTAACCAAGATTATGGACAAGATATGAAGAGGCCAAAATTCATGTGCTCAAGAAAACAAAACTCAAGTTGCCACAAGCATCTCTCAATTAAATGTATCATCACTTGAAATTTCAAGATTAAAGAGTCATATAAATTTGTCATTTTAGAGAGAGAAGAGTAGAGTAAGAAATTCAAATTTAACTAGAAAGCAAAAAAACTCAAGGTTTCTTCCTTCATATAGTAGCATTTTCAAGAATCTAGCATTGCATCTTCAAGTGATTTCCAAGATGAAGCTCTAAGATTATGGTCATTTTCTTCATGAAATCGCATAAAGGAAGCTTGCTTTAATCCTTTTGAAAGCTCTAGGTTATGAAGAGGAAGATGAAAGGAAGAGAATGATATGATTTTTGTGAGATTTCAATGATTAGAATCAAAGATATAGCGAAGAGAGAGTGAAAGTGTAAAGAGAGAAGTGAGAGAATTTTATGAACTTGAAACTTCAAAACTAAGAAAAATGTGGTGAATGATCTGAAATTAATCTAATGACCCATAAAGAATGTGTTTGTCTGAAATTCTAAATGGTTACTTGGTTAGCAAGTTGCCTCAAAATAATTACAAGTCATTAGGCAAAGTGAGGATAAGGGTAGTCTAGGTTACAAGTCAGTTAGGGTGATAATTCCAATATTGCTCTTGCTAATTATTCCAATCTCATATGTGCATGACCATTGCAAGATCTTGTCTTCCCTTGTCTAGTATAGGAAATCATGCCTAAGCCTCCTTAAGCCTTCACATTTGCAACATCTTGAACAATACAAGTTAACTTGATGTCAACTTTGATCCCATATGTGCAAGTGCATAGTAAACCTCATATGCTCCTCATTTAACCTTAGAATTCAAGCCATTAGGTCTAGATTCAAGTCTAATTCATGTACCTTTGAAGCTTCCTCATGTGCTTGGCCAAGTCTTGAACTACAAATCTCTTCCATGCAAAGTGTCACTTAAGACAACAACAAGAAATTTGACTAAGATATTTGCACATGTGATAAAATATGAAAATATTCAAACCCTAATATCTTTTTTGCATGTGTCTTTAAAATCCATCCAAAACTTTACAAACATACATGAGAAATATAAGGTGGCCATGCATGCATGCAAACTAGGTCAAATTAGCCACATTGACAAGTCAACCCAAAATGTTAACTTTTTAGCCTTGGGTCTAAATGCAACTTTCAAGACCAAATATTTTGACTCAAATGAACCCAATACAAATGCACACATAAAATTCCAAATTTGCCATTAAATCCCCAATAAAGTGCAAAATGACCAAAATACCCTTAATATGCATAAATTCTCTTTATGGCCCAAAACCCTAATTTAACACAAAAAAAATGCACATTTTAGGGGTTCTTACTATGAAATGTGGTCTAAATGCCTAATAAAAGTGTGTAACAAATATGACCTAACAATATGATATCATATATTTAATTAATGAGATAAATTAAATTTTATTTTGTTGGCTCAAGATATGATTTTTGAAATAATTGTGATTTTTTCAAAAACTCATAAAGGAAGATGAAAAACCCTAATCTATATAATATAAAGATGGATGAGCTTCCTAAGAGAGTGAAACAGACTCTTAATGGCAAAGTTTTTTAGAGCCACGAACACACCCTTGAGAAAAAGAAAAAGTAACATTTAACTAAGGCCACAAGATCATATCTTCCAAGGCTTCTTCACAGACAGATAGATATTGGGAGCGCTAGCACATTGTTTATATTAGAAGGCCATTTGTGTGGATAGTGATAAAGGGAGCCGATCTATGTTGTTAGCTCCTGAGGTCTAAAGGTTTGAAGGAAGCTTGAAAGTTTGACATGCAAAAGGTACTTTTTCTATCTACCTTGACTTAAATTAATTCAATCGGTCTGCGACCATGATTAGGGTTTGTAGTTTAAATTTTCCACTGCGCTCCCCAATCCAACATCAACTCCTAACTACTATAAGATGTGTTATGAGTGTACCATACAGTAATGTCAAGAAGGACATTATGTTGGAAATTGTGCCCTAGGGCCAATCATTGTACTATGTACATTATTATTTAATGAATTTCTTTTTTATTATCATATCAACTACATGTTCACTATGATAACTGTATCCTTAGGCAAACTATAATAATTGTACTAAATGTCCCTAGTCAGTCATCTATGAGGGATCATAGATGAAACAAGACAAGTATGACTTTGATTAATTATAGAGATACAAATTAAAGTCATAGGTACTTGAAAGAGTACAAGGTGCTGGACCGACTCGCTATGAGAAAGCTGTATGGCACAAGTCATAAGCTTATCTCATATGTAACTATATCACTAAGCCTTTTGACTTGAGATCATCATAAATTCCTATATGATGACTACTAAACTTTGACCTAATCAAAAGTCACCTTTGATCGGATGATCGTAAAGGCTATGATTGAGCTTAGTGATGTTCATGTAAAGGAATATCAGTGGTCAAGATGGAATTTGTCCCTCACATTAAGTGAGAGATATTATTGGGCCTTATGATGGGTAAGACTGAGAAAATGTATGACCATACTACAATAGAAAGGGTTTTTCCATTGCTACAGTTAGTCCAGTCAAAGATCGAGACAGTAATGGTCAGGTAAAGGAGAATGACAATTTCATGTCTCACACTTGACTAAAATATCACGTGAGAAAAGGGATGTGATATGTTGTATGATAGGTTACATCAAATCATCGATCCCTATGTGAATTGGGTGTTGCAATATCTTGCTAGAGGCCACTTGTGACTTGTGGGCTAATAGTGTAACTAGCATACTGCCAACTTCATATGGGCCTACAAAGTCGCATACAACAACAGCCCAACTCGAGTTATAATGTCCAAGTTTATTGAATCTGGAATATGTCTAGACTCAATGAATGTAATATAGGGTGAATGAATTATATATATATATATATATTTGAATATTTATTTGATAAATCTATATATGAAATATATATTTATTTATATGAAATATAAAATTCAAAATATAATCACATATATATATTTTTCAAAATATATATATTCATATGTGTGTGTATATAAATATGATATATATATATATATATGTATATGTATATGATATATATATATTTGAAATATATATGAATATATATATATATATTTTCGTATATATAATATAATATGTATATGTGATATATATTATATTATATTATATTATATTGTGTTAGTTTTAAATTTAATTTGATATGACAGATCAAATTTAATAAATAACATGATATGAAAGAATATCATGTCAGTTTATAATTTAAATTTATAAGATAAATTTAAATTAGATATGATATCATTGATTAAATTTATGAGATAAATTTAATTAAATTTTTGTGGGCTTTTAAGTAGAAGGAAAAAACCCTAATCTATATATTGTATATAGATAGGGACGTGCTTTATGGAGAAATAGAGAGAGTTAGAAAAGTTATGATGGCCAATCACTTTGAGAGCCACGAAACACCCTAGAGAAAGGAAAACTAATGTTTAAAGAAGAATGGACACTGAGAGTGCTAGCACGCTATTCGAGTTAAAGAGTTATTCATGTGGATACCAATAAAGGGAGCATATCTACATTGTTAGCTCCTGAGATCCAACTATTGAAGAGAACACGTGTTAAATTTGAAGAATTAAAAGGTAACTCTTCCATCCACCTTAACTTAAATGAGTTCGTTCAGTCCATATCAAGATAGAAATTTTAAAATTTTAATCTTCTACTGTGTCTCCCTATCCAACACATTACACGTGAAATCATACAAAAATTTTCACATAAGTGCAAACCCAAAACTTGGTCAAATAAATATACTTAATAAAATCAATAAAAAGTATTGACTGTTATTTAATTACTTCCAAACTAAAATGAATTTGTAAAATTTGATTTGACAACTCTTCTTTTGCACTTAGAAGACACTTTGTCAAACTTTCTTGTACATTTCATCAAAAATTCATTTTTAGACCCAAATACAACTAGTGCACAAAACCTAGACACCTGGCAAATTTCCAATTCTAATACAATATATGTGCAATTTAAGCTAATAACACATAATAAATGGTCCTAATTACATAGAAAAATGTGTAATAAATGAGTTCTATTACGGCCTTGGAATTGAAAGAGTCAGATCATATTGTGAGCCAAGTGATAGTGTAAGAGCTTTATTTAGGATTATTGAATCCCATAAATTTAATTCATTTATTCAAAGGCTTCAAAAAATTTGGTAAGTGATCTAAGTCTTCCTCTCTTTTTTTTTTTGGATGTTTTTGGGATCTAATAAGGATAGAAATTTAGACCTAGATATAAATTAAATTTTTTAGGTGTTCTCAACTAATGATTGGGATGCTAAGAGAACTAAAAGGTTAAGATCATATTGTGTGTCTGTATATATTGGTTTTACTCAAATAATTGATTTTGAAGGCTTTAGAGTAGCTTTTTTAATGTTTTTAGAGATTTACGGTAAATATATAATGATTTATTTATGATTTTATTATTAGAATTTAATACATGAATCTTAGATAAACTTAAGAGGTAGAGTTTGAGTCTCTTAGAGAAATTTTGAATATGGGGAGTTTTATTAAT